>NW_010967532.1:0-2609 GCF_000463585.1 Tarenaya hassleriana | reverse complement strand
TAGACAGAGGAGACGTACTCATTTGCAGAGTGTCGACAGATGACAAAATTGCCGATCCGTTGACGAAGCCTCTCCCTTCGTCGAAGCATGAGGGTCATGTTAGAGATATGGGCATTAGATGTTTAGCAGTCTATGATTAGAGCAAGTGGGAGATTGTTGGTTTAGTGCTCTATGATGTACTGTTATGCGAGTTTTATTTAGATACATTTGATGTATTGACACTTTCTATGGTTTATGGATGAGTGTTTTATTCATTACATGTTTTGCATACTTGATGTGTTGTGAAATCCATGTATTGTTATGAACAATACTAAACTCCCTAGTCGTATGATGTGTGATTGATGATCATAGAGATGATCATAGGTATTGGATACAATCACAATCATAGGTATTCGTTGGAGAACGAAATACTGGATTGACCCGCATGAGATTGTCACATGGACTAGCGTCATGACTTGAATCTCATATGACGGTTCCATGATTGGATCCTAAGACCTGAGATATCTACGGAACCCAACATGAGGAGTTGCGTACTTTAAATACGTCAAACGTCCTGCGTAACCGGAGGACTATAAAGGCGTGTATCAGGTACGAAACGAATCATGTGCTGGATTAGATAGTCAAGACGGGATTTGTACCTCTCGTAAAAGAGAGAGATATCGCTGGGCCCTCGTGTGAGCGAGACTGTAGAAATGTGTGGCCGCACTACAGACAATGTCGTCTATTTCAAACTGTCGAACTCAATGAACGAGAAAGCAGTCGAATTAGATAAGGTGGCTTGCCCATGCCTTATGTTCGACATATGATATCGCGATACAAAAGGATCATCAGCCGTGTTGGTTGTAATGCTCTACGATGATCCGTGATATGACATTTTGACTATGTATTGATTCATTGGTTTATGAATGCATTACTTTTCCCGTTATATGATTAGCATGTTTGTTATATTACGGTAAATATCCTTGAATCATTGCAGATGATTCTAAATTCCCTGGTCAGTTATCATTGTGGGAACAATGATGAATTAAGACCAGCATGATGTGTGATAGATGATTATGATCATATGCATTAGATGCAAATCACAATCATGGGTTCTCGTTTGGAACGAGTTACTGGATGACCCGCATGAGATTGTCACATGGACATGAGTCATGACTTGAATCTCATACAGCGGTTCGTTCTTGGATCCTCAGACCTGAGATGTCTAGAGTATCTGATATGAGGAGTGACGTGTCTTGACTGCGTCCAACGTCGTCTTTAACCGGATGATCATAACGGCGTTGCTCAGATACGTTCACGAATCATATGCAGATAGTAGACATGCAATACGGGACTTGTCACCTCCTACGCAGGAGAGATGTCGCTGGGCCCCTCGTGGAAATCGGACTGTGAAAATGCGTGGCCACGCTATAGATGAATGTACATCTATTTTATCAGTCGGTTTGCCTAGACGAGTAAGCGGTTGAACTTGAAGGGTGGCTCGAACCATGCCCTTGTTCAACATACGACATCGTGAGACAAAGGATCAGAACTCGAACTAATGCTGGCTTTGTTAGATCACCTCTAACTCTATTCTAGGTGGGTAGTCATGGCGTCTTGCGCCACAAACCCTAGAGGATGAACCTCAGACGTCCAAAACACTCATGAGAGCTTAGAGAAGCTTGATTTTGAGTTCTATTGATTGGAATATCGATTCCAAGTCAAGGACATCGGTTTTTCTCTTCACGAATCCTAGCAGATACGTTCCAAAGCGTTGGAATTCATCCCGTCGGTGTGGATACGTGTAGAGGAGTTGTGCTTTCAACTCTTGGTGATTAAAACAGGCCCTGGATCGATTGATACTTCCAGATCTTGAAAGAACGAGGTAAGTATTCGAATCCCACGACGATATACACGATTGTTCGGGTTATTGCACAATTGGTTTTTGTGTGACGTTTGGCTAGGTTTAGATCTTTCCTTCCGCTGCGTGAAACCTAGAATCCAAACCCTAGATCGATGAGATCGCATGATAGGAACCCGAAGGGAACCCCAACAGTGGTATCAGAGCCTGGTTCTCTGTATATCGCCGTGCCTGTTGCTTGTTTGCATGATTTTAATTGTTAAGATGCATGTGAACAATAGATCTTTGCAGGTTTGCATGTCTTTAATTGTTAGAATGCATGTAGACTATAGATCTATGCATGTTTTCATGGTTTTAATGGTTAGAATGCATGTAAACATGAGATCTATGTTTGTTTGATGAATTTGATTGTTGAATAAAGCATGGATGAGCTATGGTTCTTAGGAGGCTTGATGGTGCGTCGAAACGGGGATGAAAACCCTAGTTTACGGGACCCGAAACCGAGATCCGAAGTCTGTCCGTCGCATGGACCGAACGGTCTAGAGTGTAGACCGATCGGTCTACGCATGACAGCGGTTGTTCCTTTTAGGTCAAATTAGGTCAGACCGAACGGTCCAAGGGTTGGACCGACCGGTCTGGACCGATGACCATAAGAGGGGTTCGGATCACGTTTGACAGACCGTCCGGTCTGGTCTTCGGACCGTCCGATCTGGGTCTGATGGAACGTTCGGTATTCGGGGTCGGTCTGCATTCGGTCATCCGTTCCAGA
>NW_010967531.1:0-594 GCF_000463585.1 Tarenaya hassleriana | reverse complement strand
TGAGCTCGGATAGTGAACCTAGGCTGATTAGAAAAGGAGCAAAAAGGAGAGTAGATTTTGACAAGGACATGAGTGTTCAGCATACAGAATCTAGGAAGGATGTGGGTGACACATCCAAACGGATGGATGAACTGCCTTCTGAACAGTTAAGGCAGGAAAAATCCAAGGATGATGCTGAACTAGAAGTTGTTGCAGACTCAGCAACAGAGACGGAGGTGCTCAAACCAAAAGAAGATGATGGAGTTGAAGTGGATTCCAGAGTTGAGCAGAAGAAGGCCAAGGCCAAGGTTATTGAGAAAAAGGGAAAGGGCCTTGATACACGAGTTGTTACTGAACAAAGAGCGAGGACCCGATCTCAAGTAGCCAAGGCCAAGGTTGCTGAGAAAAAGGGAAAGGGACCTGATACACGAGTCGTTGCTGAACAACGAGCGAGGACCGGATCTCAAGTAGCAACAAAATCAGTGAAAACTGTCAAAAGCCCTGTCAAGAAAATCCCAAGGAAGATGAAATCACAACCAAGTTTGGTGATTTCTGAGCAAAAGACACCTAAGAAAGCTGTGAAAAGGAAAGGTGAAGCTGCAAAACATATGCCCC
>NW_010967530.1:0-594 GCF_000463585.1 Tarenaya hassleriana | reverse complement strand
CTATTTTTGTTATGTTTAAATTCCAATCGAAATTGAATGAAAAATCCTAAAAAAATATTGAACTTTCCAAATTTGATAAAAAAAACTAAAATTTTGATTTTATCAAATAAACATAAAACTTTTTAAATTTGTCAAAACAAAACTTAATTCTTCTACGATTTTCAAAATAAACAAATGAGATGACGTGATATAAGAAAATGCAAACATGTCAAATTATTATTTTAGTTTTTTTACGATTGTATATAGTTCATGTATTTTTTGGAATCATTTAAAGTGTTTAATATTTTTTTTTGACAATCGCATAAACGTTTATGTATTTTTTGGATCACTTAAAAAGTTAAATGTTTTTTAAATTCACTTAAAAAGTTTAATATTTATTTGACAAAAACAAAAAATCGGTGTAAACAAATGTTTTTTATTAAACATGTACTTCACCGTAAAAAATATATAAACGTATTCAACGAATATATAAAAAGAATTTTATAATAAAATAATACAATAATATCTATATTTTCAAATTTTAAAGACCTTTGTATATATATATATATTAGTTTTGTTATATTCATTTCAACGTTTTTTCATAACAAAAGAGAA
>NW_010967529.1:0-594 GCF_000463585.1 Tarenaya hassleriana | reverse complement strand
GTGATTATTCATGGCCCACATCTAAAATTAATTAGAGCCCATATAAATGGGCTTTTAGACATAACCTTGGTATGCCCAATTTGATATTTTATCCCAAGTAGGCCCATTTCTACCAAAATGATGGACATGTCCAAGTGAAAATATGCATCATGTACCGTTTTCATTTTATGGGTTAACCGCTTGAGCCACGTAATACTTAAAACCCGTATACTGCAAATTATTCTAAACCGGTTCCGAATTTGTTCAACCGAGTTTTGTATTTTAGTTTGTCCGGTTCACCAAAACCAAAATCGCATCCCTAGGTTAGACGAACAAATTGATGTCCATAATCATGCGAAATTTTTCTTAATCGAAAAAGATTACGGTATTTGCAAAGAGAGAGACAGAATTGATGGTGAAGACAAACAATTCAAATCAATATTCCTATATTTGTATATGATATGGCATGTGATTTTTTTTATAAAGTCTTATACTACTCTAAATACTAGCCATATATAATTTTATAGTTAACCATTCATCTTAATTCGTGTTATTAAGGATCTTTATTCTATATATATTCATTGTAACTTCTAATAATTATATATATATATATAT
>NW_010967528.1:0-594 GCF_000463585.1 Tarenaya hassleriana | reverse complement strand
GATTTATTGTCACAGAACAAGTTTACCGGCAATGTAACTGGAATGTGAAGTTCATGTAGCAGATTTGTCAACCACACAATCTCGCAAGTTGCATTTGCCAAAGCTCGATACTCTGCTTCAGTGCTGCTCCTTGAGACTGTGTTCTGTTTCTTGGATTTCCAGGATACAAGGGATTCTCCGAGAAAGACCAAATATCCAGTAACAGAACGTCTTGTGTCCGGACAAGTGCCCCAATCTGCATCAGCAAACGCTTGAAGCTTCAATTCAGATTTTGATGAATAAAACAATCCTTGACCAGGATTATTCTTAAGATATCTGA
The DNA here is from genome assembly GCF_000463585.1 of Tarenaya hassleriana. Lineage (NCBI taxonomy): Eukaryota > Viridiplantae > Streptophyta > Magnoliopsida > Brassicales > Cleomaceae > Tarenaya > Tarenaya hassleriana. Next base: position 275 of record NW_010967528.1, on the reverse strand, counting down.
TGATCCTATGTGCAGCTTTTAGGTGTTCATCGGTTGGAGCCGACAAGAACTGGCTCAACTTGTGAACAGGGAAGCTGATGTCGGGTCTTGTAATCGTCAAGTAAAGTAATTTTCCTACCAGAGCTCGATAGGACGATGAATCTGATATTAGTTGTCCTGTTTCTTTACTGAGATGTACATTAGGATCCATTGGAACAGAGACCGGCTTGCATCCAGATAAACCTGTCTCTGACAGCAAATCCAGACAGTATTTGCGTTGACAGACTGATATTCCT
>NW_010967527.1:0-594 GCF_000463585.1 Tarenaya hassleriana | reverse complement strand
GAAGAAGAAGAAGAAGAAGAAGGAAGAGAAATAGATGCGATTGTGAGTGACCTCATAACGGAGGCAAAGAACCCCGAAGAAGAGGCATTACATCCATTTGAACTCATTCCATATCCGAGTACAATAAAGACTCCGAGCATCCCATTTGCATGGAGAGAAACCCAAGTTTGTAGTATCTTCTATTCTCCTATCTCTTTCGATTTTTGTGTTCCAAATGATATGTTTGCTTGTCTTAGTGTTTATGATCAGAAAATCCAACCAATAATCATGAAACTTCATGGTGTCGAGAAGCTCACGAGTGAGGGGGAATGGTATGAAGCACTCGTATGCTTCTCTATTAAAAATGACACAATGCAAGTATCCGAGTACAAAACGGAGGTGACATTACCTATGAGTTTCTACAATTCTCTGTCTCATAATTCAATATCATTAAACTTGGAATTCATTCATATAAGAACATTATTTTTACTTTTATTTGATAAAAATCATATGCTTGCATCGTTATATTTGGTTTTGTGTATTAAACGGAGTGTTATGGTCTCCGATATGTTCTCTAACCATTTCTTTGAGATTTTACAGCAAATAAACATGAAT
>NW_010967526.1:0-595 GCF_000463585.1 Tarenaya hassleriana | reverse complement strand
GAGTATACGCAATTTGATTCTGTGATGAAATGAAACCCAAACGGACTAATGAAAATGTCATATGTCCTTTTTTGAGCATATGGATTAAATTGGTAAGAAAATTATCTTCTTCAAAGAAAAATAAAATGTTAGGTATTATCCGCAAAATCGGAGATTTTTTTTTTTTGGGGTCGAAGGCAATAGCTTTGAGAGGGATACCAACGTCAATACCATGCAAAAATCGGAGATCCAACCTAAAAGTTATTTTCGCATCTTTATGATTATATAAATATATAAATGTATATATTGCATTAAATTAGTTGGATCGTATCCGGATATCAACGTCCATTAAAAAAAAATCTAAACATAAACTTATAAAACCATAAAATATAGTAAAAGTTGACAAATTATTTTCGCAGATATGAAAATTGTAATTTGTAACCATACAACATAACATCGATTTGTTTGGAGGACTGTGCACTCAAATATTCTATTTCTACGTAGTCGTCGAAATAATTAATAAAAAGAAGAATTTCATCTCATATATATGGGTTATTGGCAAAATTAATTAGATTTTTAAATCACAAGATATTCACTATGACAGATCCTAGTGCTG
>NW_010967525.1:0-595 GCF_000463585.1 Tarenaya hassleriana | reverse complement strand
GGCCTTGACAAGTGCTTTACTCGTAGAGCTCCTAGATCTAACCGGTTTCTGTACAACGATTATACATAATCCGAATGGACAATCCAATCGATTATGCAATCCCAATCCCGGAGCTCCAACTCAATCAAACATATCTAATATCTTGATTAAGTTACATGCATTCATTCACTATGGACCATCCATAAGAGAGAATCATGTTATTCTGAATCACAGTTGATCGGTTTTAAGCAACGATTGCTCAAACCAGATCCCGAAACGCAAAATCAAATTTTGGTGAAGCGTCGGGTCCTAGACCGATCGGTCTAGGCCTAGACCGATTGGTCTAGGCTGTTCGGTCTTCGGGTCTGCGTCGGTCCAGACCTTTCGGTCCAGAATGGTCCAGACCTTTCGGTCCAGAATGGTCCAGACCGATCGGTCTTGGTCCAGACCGATCGGTCTACGCATGCGATCGGACAGACTGGCTAAGCAGTCTGTTCGGTCTACACACCTTAGTCCGTTCGGTCCAACATCTTGGTCCGAACGGACTGGATCATTTAGCCCAGAGAAACGACGAACCCTAGACCGTCCGGTCCAGAGGACCAGACCGTTCGGTCTA
>NW_010967524.1:0-595 GCF_000463585.1 Tarenaya hassleriana | reverse complement strand
CCAAGCTCTGCCCGTGGGCAACCAACCACAATCATGTCTCCTCAATATGAAACCCGACCCGAGTCAGAGATCATAAAGAGGAGATCTCCACAATGCAACCATCGGAATATCACCTCAACCCGCTACAATCACACGCTTAACCTTATCCCGGCCCTCCGGAATAGAGTCTCACGCCATGCCAACTACCCGGTTTCCCAATCACACGCATTCATATATTATTATACCTATTCGGGTATACACACGTTCTTACTTGTCATTTTGGTTATCTTGTTTCCTTTACATTCATTTGATTCCTTTTTATCCTCCGATCCGATCAAATTGGGTCCGACCATTCCGGATTACCAATTCAGCTCGTTCCGAAGGTTTTACTCACCGTAAGTCGGTTTCATTCAAGTTTCATAAGGTTCGGGTAGGAAACGGGTCAAGATTGATTGGGTACAGGGGTCGGTTGCGTCGGATCTCGCCCGAGCCGACGAAACGGACGGGAAGAAGGAAACAGGGGTCTGGACCGGACGGTCTGCCCGACTGGACCGGACGGTCTGCAGGTTTCAGCCCGGACGGTCTGGAAAGTTGGACCGGACGGTCTGAGGGTTTC
>NW_010967523.1:0-595 GCF_000463585.1 Tarenaya hassleriana | reverse complement strand
AGAGATCCAAACACATACTCAGGCGATTTCACTTGATCAGAGAAATCATTGACAGAGGAGAAATCATGGGTACTCGTTTGGAACGAATGACTGGATGACCCGCATGAGATTGTCATATGGACATGAGTCATGACTTGAATCTTATACAACGGTTCGTTCTTGGATCTTCAGACCTGAGATATCTAGAGTATCTGATATGAGGAGTGGCGTGTCTTGATTGTGTCAAACGTCGTCTTTAACCGGATGATCATAACGGCATTGCTCAGATACGTTTACGAATCATATGTAGATAGTAGACATGCAATATGGGACTTGTCACCTCCTAAGTAGGAGAGATGTCGTTTGGGCCCCTCGTGGAAGTCGGACTGTGAAAATGCGTGGCCATGCTATAGATGAAGTTACATCTATTTTATCAGTCGATTTGCCAAGACGAATAAGCGGTTGAACTGGAAGGGTGGCTCACACCATGCCCTCGTTCAACATATGACATCGTGAGACAAAGGATCAGAATTCGAACTATTGTTGGCTTTGTTATAGATCACCTCTAACTCTATTCTAGGTGGGTGGTCATGGCGTCTTGCTAGAGGCTAATCAT
>NW_010967522.1:0-595 GCF_000463585.1 Tarenaya hassleriana | reverse complement strand
ATATATGTAGTTTTAAAAGAATAAATTTAGCTCCCACGTGGCATTAAAATAATAACGAAATAATCGATCTGTTAATAATTCAAATGTATAGTTTATTGTCTAGATGTTCCTATCACGGGTTCGTCCTTCCGATATTCGGTTTAAAAATGATTCAATTTGATTCTTTAGTTTTTATAGTATAATATTTTTTTCGATTCGGTTTTGATTTGATTCGATTTCGATTTTTATTAAGAAAAATTTAGATATTTTTAAAAATAATTTGATTTTTCTGATTTTTTTAAAATTTGCTTGGGTTTTGAAAATTCAGTTTAAAAAAAATACGATTAAAAAATTTTAGATAATTAGGTTTAAAAAGAAATATCGTATTTTCTGATTTGGTACCATTCGATTTTCGATAAACCGTATTGAAATGTCCATGTACCAAGATACCCATCCACCTGAGTTTCGGGTTCGGTTCGAGTTCGAGAATTTCATCACGGTTATCTTACGGGTACGTAAATTATAAAATTACAACAATGCCCTTGATTTTTAATGCGCTTACAAAAATACCCTAACCCTAATTTACTAAGTAGCTAACGCAGCCTCCTCTTCGGCA
>NW_010967521.1:47983-53610 GCF_000463585.1 Tarenaya hassleriana | reverse complement strand
CAAACTATATGATCCTAATGCATCCTACATGCACATGCAACTAACAAGTGAAAATAAAAGGAAAAAATGCATTCAACACTACTCTATATGGATATGGTTTGGCGTTAGACGAATCCTCCCCCAGACTTGAACTGGACACCGTCCTCGGTGTCAATTCTCGTCTAGTAGAGGCAACCAATAAGATGAGTCAAAAGAGAAGCAAATCAAAAAGGGAAAAGAATACCGAGCTCACGATGTTCGTTCACTCGCACTTAAGTCTGCTTACGTCTATCGCATAGCTAGCTTCCTTGCCTCCTAAATAGTTCCTCATTAGAACTCAACATGGTGATAAGAGACACAAACCAATATCCAATGCAAAAAGAAAAAGAAAGGAAAGAAAAAGACTAACCTAAGACCTCGGGTTGCCTCCCAGAAGCGCTTGTTTAAGGTCCTTAGCTCGACTCTCTTGATCACATAGGAGGGGGTTCAGGGGGAATGCTTCTTGACGAAATGGTTTTAGGTGGAATGAGATTAGATGGGACAAACTCACCCGACTTGGTATGACCTCGATCGATGTGATGTAGTTCTTTATTTACCTTACCGACCGATCGAAGATTGAGTGGTGGAAATTGGGAGTCAGGATGGAAGTCCGATGGAAGAGATGATGGATCTCCTTGAATATCAGTTTGGGGGACCGCTCGATCCGAGATGGGAATGGTCTCGGATGAGTAAACAACCAGTTCAACCTTATGTGATTTCACCTCGAATTTTCGCTTTTGTGAACATGGTTGATCAAACTGAACATCTTCCTTGTGTTTCTTTAGGCGTGAAGGGAACGGAACCGGTGGTGGTCTTGGTGGTGGAGGCACATATTTCAGTTCCGTCTCTTCGTAGTTTGTCCTTAAATGCTCGTCTACGATCAAAAAGTCAGGCGTATAATCCAAATAAACATTAGAACGCTCATCTTTTTTTATGGCCTGTGGTGACTCTAACTCACCTTAGAACGAGCATGATCTAGGTCCACAATCCTTTACGACATCCTTGCATGATCGGTGAAACCCGATTCCCATAACCTTTCCCATCGATTATCTCCTCTTGAATTGTGATTATCTTTGATTTTAGTTTCTTTCTTTTAATTTTCTGCAACTTACGAAAACCAACAAAAACAATTCTCCGATTTTATTTTCTCCATTTTCCTAGTTTTAGTCGATTCCTAGCTTAATCGCTTAAGTCCTTGTGTTCGACCCCGGTACTACGACATCCGTATACTTGCGGATTAGTTGTGTGTCGGGTATAAATTTAAAGCTCGTCACGCAAGTGATCAAGTTTTTGGCGCCGTTGCCGGGGACTTTTTACGGTTTCCATAGCTAGGATAGATTGACTCTAGGTTAGTCTTTCCGGAGTCTTTGATTTTTTTCGGTTTGATTTTTTTGTGTGTTTGTTCACTTCCTTTTTCTTTGTGTGTTTGTGTGATTTTTATTTTTCTCTTGAGTCAATTTTTCTTTATTTCTTTTATTTCTTGATTTTTCTGTTTATTATTTTTGCTGTTTGTATTTCTCTGGACTTTTCTGGACTTGTTTTGGATTTTTCGGGACCTCTCTGGACATTTTCAGAATTCCCTGGACTTTTTCGGAGTTATTCTGGACATTTCCTGGACTTTTCTGAATTTTTCTGGATTTTTTCCGATTTTCCTGGACTTTTCTGGGATCGTTCTGGACTTTATCGGGTGTCTCTCCCTACTCTCTGTCTTTTTATTCACTTCGATTCACCTTCTCTGCCTTTTTCTGGACTTTTATTTTTGCAGATTCTCTTAGTGCATGAGCAGACGTCCCACTCGAAGACAACTCGACTCAGATTTTGAGCTTGCCTTTGACCCGGACATAGACAGAACAGAAAGGGAAATCCGCAGAAAACAAAGAGAGGACAGAATGGCAGAAGAGGCAGCAAGGGGTGAAGCACAGCCAAGAGAGCATGCCCGAGCTAATTTGCAGACTTTTGGGATGTACACGACGGCCAAGCATACTCAGCTACTCTCGTGCATCAACCGACAACCCTTAGACCATTTTGAGCTGCAGCCGCAGTTTATTCAGATGCTGAATCTGCCCATTGTGCCTTCTTACAGCCATCTCCTGTTTCAATTTGTCAAACCACACTAACGCTATCGCAACTTTAAAAGTCCATCAAGAGAACGTTAGATAAGAGCATAACATGCTTAAGAGTTCATCATCAAAAGAGAAGGTTTCATAACAAGTCTGCAAATCAAAAGATAATGCGATGAGTCTAGATCAAAAGGGGGAATTGTCTTCGATGCTCTCGTCCTTCATTCTTCGCTGTGGTCTGCCATCTCAGTGTCGAATGCGTTCATGGGGTCATATTCAGTACCCTCGGGTTCCGAAGTGTGTCCAGCTTGGTCGTTGAGGAGTTTCTGAACTTCTCGCACTATGTGGCGTTGAGAACGCTCGACTGCATCCGTGAGATTAGTCTCGATACTCATGATCTTTTCTTGGAGAAGATTCTCAAGAGATGAGAGTTTCTCGGTCAGGGTCTCGAGGGTAGCTGTATTGACATCAATCTGTGTACGCATTGCTTCCACATTCTGGTTGAGGAGGTCAAGTTTGGCATTGTGGGTATGAGCTCCTTGTATTCCTATGCCTCCTTCTGCTCGGATTGGCCTTGCGTTGAGGAAATCTAACCGTAGTGTCTCGACGCTGAACGTTGCTATCTCCTCGGTGGAAAGTTTCACAGATCTCTTAACTTCACTCGAATCTGCGAATATCCAAGACCCTGTGCCCTTTTCTATGTGACTTCTCAGTTTCAATGTTTCAACATCTAGTTGAGAATCTTCTATGGATGAGTCGGGTATGCGAAAAGTGATTCCTGTGTTGACCCTCCGTGCTATCTTTTTAAGGATACCGCCAATGCATATGTTCACGTTCTTTGCTGTGGTCTGGGATAGAATACCAATGTAGATTGTAATCCTCGATGCAGTATCTAGTGTTGTCCAACCAGATCTCGAGAATGAGTTTAGACTCCATCCCCCATGAAACTCCAGCAATGCCTCATATAAGTAGGCGAGGTCCAACTTGTGTACCTTTCCTGGTTCATGACGTGCTAGGATCGTGCTTGCTATAATCTGATGTGCATAGCGGATCGCTGGATGCTGGATATGTGATGCTCGTGCAGTTGAGCTAGAGAACTCTCGGATTGCAATTTGCTTCCAGAATTTCTGAAGTGCACGGGACGAGATTGTAGGTATCTTCCAAGTAGAACCCTTCGGGATTTCAAGTGCTTCGGCTACTTGCCCCATAGTGAGTCGAACCCACTTACGGTTCAGACGAAATTCCATGTAAGCTTCCTCAATTGTACCATCTTCGGGGAAATAGCAGTGATATGTAGCCAAGATCTCTACAGCGACAGATTTGAAGGTCGGATTGATGTCCTTACAAAGCTTTGTCCAACCCAATTTGTCAAAGATGTAATCAACACAGCCCTCTATCCCAAGTTCTTTCACCGTATCCTTACTGATAAACTTGGATGGTTTGAAAGGAATGTTCTTGAAGCGCTCTATGGCATCACGTGCCTCGTCCTTTTTCGAGAACTTCAATTCAGGGCTTTGTCCCTTGGTGATTTCTGCACTACTTTCAGTGAGCTCAGTTATCGTCCCGCTCCTCAACTCTTTCTTGGTGGAGAATGTCGGAGGAGCTTCTTTCGGAGGTTTAGACGCAGAGACGTCTTGGGTAGCTGCTGATCGTGATCTCTTTTGGTTGAGAGATCCTTTGTTGGGAACCCTGCATCGGCATCGAGAACGGATATAACACAGAAGATTCGGTGAGAGGTTCGCTTTTGGCGAAAATGAGGCGAGACTAGCTCAGAAAATTCCAGCGGGGCGCTCGAAAAATCGAGCGGCCGCTTGGAATTTCTGAATCTCCATATCTCCTTCGAAATCGGGCACACATATCCATACACCTAGGGATTCGGTCTCTAATCGAGTTAAGGGTGCCGGAAGTTTCAATTTTGGACCCATGAAACGAAATGAGAAGTTGAAATCAGTCTAGAGAGCTTGGGTTTTCGAAAACCCAAGGAGAATCGAAGAAGACGAAGCAAGGAGCAGTCAGTGCATACCTCGCCGCCATCGGAAGCTCGCAGGGAGAGCAGGAGAGTTGGTGGAGCGGTGGACGACGGTCGCGAGGTCGGTCCGAGCAGAGATCCGCCGGACTTGGTGTTTGCTCCTCCTTTCTCGGTACCTCTCTCCCTCTCTCACTTTTTTTTTTCTTTCTTGTTTGGAATGGGTGAAAAACGGCAGTGGCTTGATGCTAGGAAAGAGGAAGGGGTAAAATGGTAAAGACAGTTTTGATGGAAACCCTAGACATAGCAAATCAGGCCGTAGCTTGCTTATTCGGGCTGGTAGCCCGAATTCCCTGTCAAAATCAGCATTTTGTTCGTCCGTTTCAGGGCGGTAGCTCGGTTATTCAGGCGAGTAGCCTGAATTTTCTGTACCTTTTATCACTTTTTTTTTCAACCGAGCTCAAGTTTTCGCGGATTAACCGTCCGATTCAACAAGGGAGGAGCAGTAGCAAAAATGAATTTTTAGGAGTAGGCGTAGAGTCGAAAGTCAACGAAAAAGGAAAACGGGAAATATGTACAATCTCGGGATATCTCCCGAGAACGCTGGTTTTCGGTCTCAGCTGGACCATGGACTCACTTTATTCGTTGGATGGGTTCAAGAGGTTCAGATTACCTCTTGATTCTGACTCGTTTCCTGGGTTATAGAGTTTCACCCGTTGAGCGTTAACCATGAACGAACCATACTTTCCATTGTAGAGTTCTAGGCACCGTGAGTCATGACTTTCTTAATCGTAAAAGGACCAGACCAGCGAGATTTTAACTTACCTGGAAAGAGGCGCAGTCTAGAGTTGAAAAGAAGAACCTGATCGCCCTCCTTGAATGTGCGTGGAAGAATGTGGCGGTCATGCCATTTCTTCGCTCTCTCCTTGTAGATTCGTGCGTTCTCGTAAGCATTCAACCGTATCTCCTCCAAGTGGTGAAGCTCCAAACCTCGCTTCTCCGCTGCATCATAGTTCAATGCCTTGATTGCCCAGTAAGCCTTGTGCTCCAACTCAACCGGTAAGTGGCACGCCTTGCCATACACGAGTTGGAACGGAGTCATTCCTATTGGGGTCTTAAAGGCAGTCCTATAAGCCCATACCGCATCTTCTAACTTCAACGACCAATCCTTTCTTGACTGAGTTTTGGACCTTCACCACTTGGAGGAGATACGGTTGAATGCTTACGAGAACGCACGAATCTACAAGGAGAGAGCGAAGAAATGGCATGACCGCCACATTCTTCCACGCACATTCAAGGAGGGCGATCAGGTTCTTCTTTTCAACTCTAGACTGCGCCTCTTTCCAGGTAAGTTAAAATCTCGCTGGTCTGGTCCTTTTACGATTAAGAAAGTCATGATTCACGGTGCCGTAGAACTCTATAATGGAAAGGATGGTTCGTTCATGGTTAACGCTCAACGGGTGAAACTCTATAACCCAGGAAACGAGTCAGAATCAAGAGGTAATCTGAACCTCTTGAACCCATCCAACGAATAAAGTGAGTCCATGGTCCAGCTGAGACCGAAAACCAGCGTTCTCGGGAGA
>NW_010967521.1:47680-47888 GCF_000463585.1 Tarenaya hassleriana | reverse complement strand
TACTTGACCGATCGATCACTTGCTGCACTTCCTCTTTGGGGATACATCTTCTAAACAACCCATCTTTTCCCCGTTTGAAGAGAAATGGTTCGTCCCAAAAGTAGTCCCGAACATCGTGGAGGAATTTTTTCTTTCCATTATAGCTCAACTCCGGTGGAATCACCTTGGCAACCAAATAATTGACAAAATCCGCATACCAAGGGACACC
>NW_010967521.1:40078-46989 GCF_000463585.1 Tarenaya hassleriana | reverse complement strand
TCAACCTCAATCCCTTTATCCGAAATCCTATGACCAAGCACGATGCCCTCTTGCACCATAAAGTGGTATTTTTCCAAATTTAAAACCAAGTTTGCCTTGCTGCACCTGTTTAACACTCGATGAAGGTTGGTTAGACACGCATCAAAGGAGGGTCCATGGACCGAAAAATCGTCCATGAACACCTCCATGATATCTTCAATCACATCAGAAAAAATAGCCATCATGCATCTTTGAAATGTAGCCGGTGCATTGCATAATCCGAATGGCATGCGTCTATATGCAAATGTACCGTAGGGGCACGTGAATGTTGTCTTTTCTTGATCGCTAGGATGAATTGGAATTTGGAAGAATCCAGAATAGCCATTGAGAAAGCAAAAATATGAATGCAATGCAAGTCTTTCTAACATTTGATCAATGAATGGTAAAGGGAAGTGGTCTTTACGGGTGTTTTTCTTTAGCTTGCGATAGTCAATGCACATCCTCCATCCCGTAATTGTCCTTGTTGGTATGAGTTCATTGTTCTCATTAGGAACGACCGTGATACCTCCCTTTTTGGGCACGACTTGTACCGGGCTAACCCACGCACTATCGAAAATCGGGTAGATAATCCCTGCATCTAGCAATTTCAAGACTTCCTTTTTGACAACCTCTTTCATGATAGGGTTTAGCCTACGTTGATGTTCCACGGATGACTTAGCTTCATCTTCTAAGTGAATGCGGTGCATGCATAGTGAAGGACTAAGACCCTTGATATCCTCTAACGTATACCCTAGGACTCTTCTATATTGCTTGAGCAATGTTGTCAATTTCTCGAGTTGAGTTTCGGTTAATGCATCATTGACAATGATTGGGTATGTAGAGTTAGAGCCAAGATATATGTACCTAAGCCCTTGTGGTAAGGGCTTTAACTCCAACTTCGGGGCTTGTTCAGGGTCCCAATCGGTAGAAGACGTCTTCCTTGGTTCTCGGGGTATGTCATTGAAGGCACAAATGGTCAAGTCCGAGTCACCGCAACTTTGTTCTTCATCAGAATTTTTCGGGCTATAGTTGGAAAAATTGGGCGGATAGCCTGAATTCTCTGAGCAAAGTTGTGTTTTGCTCAGGGAAAATGAGCTGATGGCCCGAAAAATCGAGCTGGGCGCCCGTAAAGTTTGTTCCTCATTTTCTGGCTCCTTTCCTTCGTCTAATGCTCGTTTGATCACCTCAATCTCTTCCCAATTGCTGTATAAGCTTTCTCCCGCGGCCATAAGTGATATCTCTAGGGGGTCAACTTCGCGGAATTCTTCCATTACCTCTCCGGCCATTGCTTCCAAAATATCAACAAAACAAATTGAATCATCGGTGGAGGGTTGCTTCAAATTTTGATCGAGGGTGAACTCTACGGTCTCATCCCCAATCTTCATGGTTAATCTCCCCGCTCGGACATGCACCACCGCATCCGCGGTACTCAAGAATGGTCGGCCTAAAATAATCGGAACCTTGGAATCTTCATCCATGTCAAGCACAACGAAATCAACCGGCACATAGAACCCACCAATCTTCAAAGGTACATCCTCTAGTATTCCCGCTGGATACTTGACCGATCGATCCGCTAATTGCAACGCCATTCTTGTAGGTTTTAGCTCACCAATATTCAACTTCTTGTAGATTGACAAGGGCATTAAACTCACGCTTGCTCCAAGATCGCATAAGGCTCGATCTATCTCAATATTTCCCAACTTGCAAGGGATAGAGAAACTTCCCGGATCAGCCATCTTCGGGGGAAGTTCATGCTTCGTGATTGCGGCACTAATCTCGGTACTAAGAGCTATTGTTTCTTTCTCCACAACCCTTTTCTTCGTCAAAATATCTTTCAAAAACTTTGCGTAGGAGGGCATTTGGAGAATTGCCTCGTGAAAGGGCATTGTAATCTCCATCTTCTTTAACATCTCCGCAAACTTCCCGAATTGACTTTCCTCATTGAATTTCTTTAAACGAGAAGGAAAAGGGATTGGAGGTACCTTAGGTGGCGGTGGAATGTAGACGGGTTCTTTCTCTTGTTCGGCCACCTTAGGAGTGCTCTCCTCTATCGCTTTGCCTTTCTCCTCCCTTGTTAGCCGTGGTGTTGGTCCCCTTTCGGCCATAGGAGGGGTGATTTCGGGAAGTTGCTTTCCACTCCTTAGCTCCACCGCATTAATGTGCTCCCGAGGATTTGTTTCGTTCTTTCCCGGGAGAGTTCCTTGTTGCCTTGATGAAGAGGATGAGGCAAGTTGTGCCACTTGATTATCCAAGATCTTCAAATGAGCGTGTACTCCATCCATTTGCTTCTTGAATGCAACTTGTTCAGCCTCAATGTTCCCAATGGAAATACCTTGTGATTTTTGGCCTTGAAGAATTTGCATGAGCATATCTTTAATTTCAGGATCTTGCTCCTTGGATTGTGATTGTTGCATTCTGAAGTTTGAAGTTCCTTGATAACCTTGATTGTCTTGGGATTGTTGCTGGAACTTAGATTGGAATCCTGGGGGTCCTTGGTTGTTTCGTTGAAACCCCGACTGAGTGTTCAATGCATTCGTCGGATTCTTGTAAGAGAAGTTCGGGTGGTTTCTTAGCCCGGGATGATAGAGGTTCGAAGGATGATTGAATTGGTTCGGACCAACATAGTTTGCTTCCTCCACTCCTTGATCAACTAAGTACATTCCCGGTTGGATTTGTGTTGAACCATGCTCCTCTATCGCAGCCACTTGCTTATTGCCGGCTAGATGGAGTTTTATCTCCTCAAGTTGTGACAAGACTGCTTTGAGTGCAATGTTTTCTCCGATATCTCCCTTTGTTGAGCTCTTTCTACTAAACTCATTAGATGTGTGACTGCGTCCCTTAGCTAGTTTCGCAATCGTTGCTTCCAACTCTTGAAAGGGGATATCATAGATGTCACCCCCACACGCCGCATCAATCCATGATCTCGTGTCATCTTTCAACCCATGGATAAAGATGGATAGTAGATAATCTCGCTCCATACCGTGGTGAGGGCACATCCTTTGGTACTCTTTAAAGCGTTCCCATGCATCATGTAGATTCTCTCCATCTTCTTGTACAAAAGAATTTATCCGGTTCCTCGCATGTTGAGTCTTGGTGGGCGAGTAATATTGCATTAGGAATTGTTCCTCCATCTCATCCCATGACGAGATGGAGTTTGGCTCGAGGGTGTAGAGCCAATCTCGTGCTCTCTCCATTAAGGAATAGGGAAAGGCTTCAAGGAGCACATCATCCGTAGTTATGCCCGGCCCTTTCTTTATCGCCTTACAATTCATCTTGAAGTTTGTAAGGTGAGCGTTTGGATCCTCATTGGGCCTACCCCGAAAACTCATATTGTTGAGCATTTGGATGCATTGTGGTTGGAGTTCGAAGTCCTCCAACGGGTCCTTGTTAATGCAAGAGAGTAGTTGTGTGTGCTTCGGTTGTGTGTATGTTCGAAGCGTCCTAGGGGCCTCTTGGGGCTGACCCCTTTGAGCATTGTCTCCTCTCAAGGCTTCTTCGGCCATTCTTCTTATCCTTTGTTGCTTTTGGTTGAAACGTGCGGTCCTTTCGATTTCTGAGTCGAAGATAAGTCTATCTTTGTCGGTTGTGCTTCTAGTCATACACCAAAGGACCTACGCACAAAGGAAGCAAGGACGGGCCAAGAGCAGTGAAAAGAAAGCAATAACGCAAAGTGATCCCAAGTAGTAACCCACGAAATGGTGACCTAGCAAAAATCTAGATTAACACCGAAATTGCCTAGTCCCCGGCAGCGGCGCCAAAAACTTGATGCGCACGCACCGAGTTCTAAATTTGTAACCCGATTCGTACCACTAACCGCAAGTATACGGTAGTTGTAGTACCGGAGTCGATCACGAGGATTAGGTGATATTAATCTATCTTAAGGCTAGGTTGATGATGGAAATGGGGTTAAAATGATGATGGTGATGATGCGAACTAGACTAAATGTAAGCAAATAGGAATAAACGGTTAACAATCAATGATTCAAGCGTTGTAGGTTCGGGATCCCTTTTTGATTTGCATGGATAGTTAAAGATGATATGATGTCTATGATGTTCATTTCCAAATGAGGGATTTCAAGCATCTTAAATAGAGTTTGTCTCTCCCAAGCTTAAACTCACTACCCAAAGAATCAATTTACCCATCTCCCAATGATCTAAATGACCCTTAGATGCATGAATGCTCTCTATCACAAACCCTAGGTAAGCAAAACCATTTCCCAATGTGAATGTCTCACCTATTTGGTGTTTAGTTCCAAACAACACTCCCATATCCCTATGATCAATGTGTTCTAATATCATACCAACTAAGATTTCGCCAAAGTTGGAAGCATGAAGTACAAAACACCAAACCCATGGAAAAGAACTCATAAACACCATAGTTAAGCATATGAATCCATTACAAAAGTGGGGATCCCTCACCCACAACTAAGTTTCTACTCCATGTTCAAAAGAGGGAAACAAAAAGAGACAAAGAAAAGCATGGTAGAGAAGAGAAAGAAAGGCTTAGTGTGGTCTTCAATGGTGATGATCTCCTCTTCTCCTTCTTCTCCAAGTCTTCCCTTGCTTCCCAAGTTCTCCTCTCCTCTTTGTCTCTTTTTGTTTCCCTCTTTTGAACATGGAGTAGAAACTTAGTTGTGGGTGAGGGATCCCCACTTTTGTAATGGATTCATATGCTTAACTATGGTGTTTATGAGTTCTTTTCCATGGGTTTGGTGTTTTGTACTTCATGCTTCCAACTTTGGCGAAATCTTAGTTGGTATGATATTAGAACACATTGATCATAGGGATATGGGAGTGTTGTTTGGAACTAAACACCAAATAGGTGAGACATTCACATTGGGAAATGGTTTTGCTTACCTAGGGTTTGTGATAGAGAGCATTCATGCATCTAAGGGTCATTTAGATCATTGGGAGATGGGTAAATTGATTCTTTGGGTAGTGAGTTTAAGCTTGGGAGAGACAAACTCTATTTAAGATGCTTGAAATCCCTCATTTGGAAATGAACATCATAGACATCATATCATCTTTAACTATCCATGCAAATCAAAAGGGGATCCCGAACCTACAACGCTTGAATCATTGATTGTTAACCGTTTATTCCTATTTGCTTACATTTAGTTTAGTTCACATCATCACCATCATCATTTTAACCCCCTCACGTTATAGATGGATGACGTTGAGTTTGAAGGCTGATCATTCAAGACGTATATACCATTCACTAGATAACCATTACCATAGTAAATATCGTCTCGATAAATCATCAAACTCGAGTTCTCAATAACAAATCGAAAACCATCCAAATCCAGACATGAAATAGAAATAATGTTTCTGCTAATCGCAGTCACATAGTAACAATTACTAAGTTCTAAAACAAGTTGATGTCGCAAATCTAGGTGTATAAATTTGATCAAGTAATAATATCATAGACTCAACAAAGTCTGCAAGTGTATGGATCGTGTGTAGCAACTAGGGTCAAACACAGGGACAAGTAAACAACTGAATCAGATTCCAATCCAAATCTAGATCTAGAGAAAATATGAGAATGATGAGAATGTATCAAAGGCAAATAATAAAAACAAACGATAAACTATCAATGGCAAAACATTGCAGACTTCGGGATTGCTTTACATGCAAGGATCTTTCAAAAGATACAAACCCAGTGGTTTATCTATCCGATTCAGGGAATTCAAGCTCTAAAGTAGAGATTAATCCTCTCGAGTCTAATCTCACTATCCAGACTTTATCCTACTAATCTCTCGATTCAATAGTTTAAAACCCTGGATGCATGAACGAACGCTATCATAATCCCTAGGCAAATATTCATCTCTCAATGCAATACATGTTCTATTTATTGAGTTATTTCCAGGTTAGAATCCCATATGTCTATGCGAATTAAAACCCTAAGTTCATTCAATCAAGTGGCCAACAAGATCAAAACGCATTAAACGCAACTCAATAAACCGAATAGAATAAATAAAACTACATAGTCTGGAATTAGAAACCAAAGATCCCTAAATAGCAAATCCCTAACCTTCAGCAAAAGAACTACTCGTTAAACATCGAGACGCCAGAGTTCATATCAATAATACAAAACATCGTAAAATAGAAGAAATGAAGAATGCTTAGTCGATTTCTCGGCTTCGTAATCTCCGTCTTCTACTCCGATCTCTTGCCTCTTGATAATCTCCCTCTTTTTGTGTGCTCTAGGGTGTGTTTTCTGTGAAAAGTATGAATGTTTTCGACCTTGGGGGCTAACCCTAGTTAACCCTTCTTTTTATGGGCCAAAAAAGTTATGAGCAAATTTGTAAAGTCCGCCAAAATTATTAAGTGACACGATCATGTCACTTTCAGTCACACGATCATGTCACTTTCAGTCACACGATTGGGTCACTTACCAATCGTGTGACTGAAAGTGACATGATCGTGTGACTGAAAGTGACATGATCGTGTCACTTAATAATTTTGGCGGACTTTACAAATTTGCTCATAACTTTCTGATCTGACATCGGATTTGGGTGATCTTGGCGTCTATGCGTAGATATCAAAGAGAGCTTTCAAATGATGTAAAGAATGTATGATTTGGACCTGTAGAGTGAAAGTATTTGAACTTACAATATCTGACGTTTTTTGAGCTTCACGTTTTTTATGGAGACATTCCAAATGTTCAGGGTTCGTCCTTGATGTTCTGTATTCAAGTTTTCCACTCCTTTTGCTCTCTTTATGTGTGGATTCCTGTTTAAACACCAAAGAATACAACCAACCAATATCGAAGCCAAATGTGTCCTAGAATGTCTACAAATATATAAAATCGAGTGAAATACGCTAGACATCCTATATCAAAACATCACCCGAAATACGTGTTATCAAATTCCTCCAGACTTAAACCTTTGCTCG
>NW_010967521.1:29877-35640 GCF_000463585.1 Tarenaya hassleriana | reverse complement strand
GTTCTGGACATGCCGGAGGATTCTAAAATCCCCATCATACTTGGTAGGCCGTTTCTGAACACGGCTGATGCTGTAGTGCATGTCAGAGAAGGGAGACTCACGATGAAGATCGGAGATGAGACGGTTGAGTTCAGACTTGATCATAACCTTAAGCAACCGCATTTGGTAGAGTCTTCCTTCTACCTAGACCTGATCGACACACTGGTCGACGAAGTGAGGGATGAGTTCAGAGACTCAGATCCCCTTGAGATGGCATTGAACGCAGTACAAGAGAGCGTATACTGCGATTGGGAGGAAATTCGGAGCATTGTTCGAACTTTAGATGACAGCTCATCGATTGAGCTTGAGGGTTGGAAATACAGGGCCGTTGAGCCCTTAACTTGTTCTGCCCGCGAGTTCCCTTGGCTAAGGGACGAGGAAAACGGAGAGGAGCCATCACCTTCTCCAAGTCATCAAGCTCCGGTCTCCTCCATTCAAGTCAAGCAGCCCGATGTGGAGACGAGCGGGAAGAAAGATTGGGATCCAGAGAGCACGCCTAAGGTGGAATTGAAGCCCTTACCACAAGGGCTTAGGTATGAATTTCTCGGACCTAATTCTACTTATCCAATCATCGTGAATGTTGCCTTGACTGATGTGGAACTAGCTGAATTAGTTGCATTGCTTAGGGAGTATAGACAAGCCTTGGGTTACACTCTAGACGACATTAGAGGCATTAGTCCATCCCTTTGCATGCACCGCATTCATCTAGAAGATAGTTCCAAAACCTCCATTGAGCATCAAAGTAGGTTGAATCCCACGATGAATGAGGTAGTGAAGAAGGAAGTGCTCAAATTGTTAGATGCGGGTATCATTTACCCGATTTCAGATAGTGCATGGGTTAGTCCCGTGCAAGTTGTACCAAAGAAGGGGGTATCACTGTGGTAGAAAATGAGCATAACGAATTGATACCCACTAGGACGGTTACGGGTTGGAGGATGTGCATTGATTATAGGAAACTGAATTCCAACACCCGTAAGGACCATTTCCCGTTGCCCTTCATCGACCAAATGCTAGAGAGGTTAGCCTTGCATTCCCACTTCTGCTTTCTTGATGGCTACTCGGGATTCTTCCAAATCCCCATTCACCCTAGCGACCAGGAGAAAACCACCTTTACATGTCCATATGGCACCTTTGCATACCATAGGATGCCCTTTGGTTTATGTAATGCACCGGCAACATTTCAGAGATGCATGACTGCTGTGTTTTCTGATCTCATCGAGGATGTTATGGAGGTGTTCATGGATGATTTTTCTGTCCATGGGCCCTCCTTTCCCGTGTGTCTAATGAATTTGCGCCGAGTGTTGGACAGGTGTGTTGAGGCAAATCTTGTGCTGAATTGGGAGAAGTGCCACTTCATGGTCCAAGAGGGCATTGTGCTAGGCCACAAGATTTCGAGAAGAGGGATAGAGGTTGATCGAGCAAAGGTTGAGGTGATAGAGAAGTTGCCGCCTCCAAGGAATGTTAAAGGAATCCGGAGTTTTCTGCATGCCATTTATTATGCGAGTCGGACTTTGGATGATGCACAAGTCAATTACTCCACCACTGAGAAGGAGTTACTCGCTATTGTCTTTGCCTTTGAGAAGTTTCGGTCTTATTTGGTCGGTTCGAAGGTGATCGTCTATACCGACCATGCTGTCTTGAGATATCTCCTATCCAAGAAGGATGCCAAGCCGAGGTTGATCAGATGGATTCTCTTGCTGCAAGAGTTTGACTTGGAGATTAGGGATAGGAAGGGTACGGAGAATGGAGTGGCCGACCACTTATCTCGGATTGAGCGACATGAAGATATTCCCATTGATGATTGTCTCCGAGATGATTGCGTGATGGCTGTCCAAGTGAAAGAGAGAGACCCGTGGTATACTGATTTTGTGAACTTCATTGTTAGCGGGTATGTCCCCCACGAGCTGGATTACAACGGGAAGAAGAGGTTCTTCAGAGACATCAAGGATTATTTTTGGGAAGAACCTTATCTCTTCAAGAGAGGCAAGGATGGTCTCTTTAGGAGATGTGTGACCGAAGAGGAAGTCCGAAGTGTGATTCACCATTGTCACTCTTCGGACTATGCTGGTCATTTTGGAGCATCAAAGACCTCGGCTAAAATTCTTCAAGCCGGGTTTTATTGGCCGTCAATGTTCAAAGACGAAAAGGAGCTATTTGGAGCGTTAAAGGAGAAGTCCGGATGAGGTACTCATGTTGCGATATCAATAACTTTCTCTACAGAAGTCCAAATCGTGCGAGACTTGTACCATTGGAAAGATCACTTCAAGAGCTTCACGTGGACACCAAAATCGCGTAAATCCGACACCGGAGCAGAGAGTTATGAGCGAATTCGTGAAGACCAGAAAACTGCCAGTGCAGGGCCGGATCCAACTGGATCCGGTCCGATTCCAAAACGCAGAATTTGACCCCAGGAATCTGGATCCGGTCGGATCCACCTGGAATCGGTCTGGATCCAGTCTAAAACCCTGTTTCGCGATTTTCAGCATTGGAATGGGATTAGGACTCTTGGGAGCCACCCTAGGGTTATAAAAAGCCCTAGCCACGTCCTAGTACAGGGGAGACCCTTAGAGAACACCTAGATACACACTTTTGGAGAGCTTTTGGGGAGAGAAGAATAGTTCACGGGATTTCGGGAAGAAGAAGAAAGATTCGATCGTGGAGACTACACATCTGCATGAGACTTTCTTTCCTCTCTTTTATCTCTTTTTCTCTGTTCTTTCTATTGTTTTCCATGAACCTTGAGTAGATCCATGACTATGGGTTAGGGATTCGTATGTGTTTTGGGTATGTTTCAACCCTAACTTGGATTTCGGTTTTGATTTGATTCGGTTCTATTGATTTGCACTTTTATTGGATTGATGTTTGCTAACCCCTTGATCAATTATCTTGGATTCTGAACCACATAGAGATATGGGTTTGTTTCGGATCAAAATCAATAGGATAGATCATATTATTCACATAGAGATATGGCTTAATCGATTTAGGGTTGATGATAGCGTTCTTCATGCATCTAGGGTTAACTTGAATAGATCGAGAGATTGACGAGTTACTCTGTAGATAGTGAGTTAGTAGACCGAGAGGTGAATTCTCTATTATCGTTGCTTGATGATTCCCGAATACAAGTCCTCGTTATTCATGCATGCTTAGTAAATACCCAAACACGCGAATACGATCCCGACACCCGTAGTCATCCTTGTTTGATAGGTCACTCATTTTTATTTGCTTTCTTATATTGCTTACCATTGATTCTACATATTTCCACCATCACTTGCTTGCTTGCTGATAACTCCTATTCTTCTCTATATTTTGATGAGAGTTTGTCTAGGTTTTATAGGATAATCACATGCATTCATAGGCATTCTAGGCGTGTTAGGATACAAAACCCGGTTGTGCTCTAGTTTTGCAGAGTTACAGGTTTCGAAGATGATTGGACTCGAAAAGGAGCCATTTGGAGCGTTAAAGGAGAAGTTCGGATGAGATACTCATGTTGCGACATCAATAACTTTCTCTACAGAGGTCCAAATCGTACGAGACCTATACCATTGGAAAGAGCACTTCAAGAGCTTCGCGTAGACACCAAAATCGCGTAAATCCGACACCGGAGCAGAGAGTTATGAGCGAATTCGTGAAGACCAGAAAACTGTCAGTGCAGGGCCGATTTCAGTTGAAATCGGTCCGAGTCCGGAACGCGCAATTCGACCCCAGGAATCTGGATCCGGTCCGGATCCACCTGGAATCGGTCCGGATCCAACCAGAAACCCTAATTCGCGATTTTCAGCATTGGAATGGGATTAGAACTCTTGGGAGCCACCCTAGGGTTATAAAAAAGCCCTAGCCACGTCCTAGAACAGGAGAGACTCTTAGAGAACACCTAGATACACACTTTTGGAGAGCTTTTGGTGAGAGAAGAATAGAAGTTCACGGGATTTCGGGAAGAAGAAGGAGGATTCGATCGTGAAGACTACACATCTGCATGAGACTTTCTTTCCTCTCTTTTACCTCTTTCTTTATGAGCTTTTTGTTGTCTTCTATGAACCGTGAGTAGATCCACGACTATGGGTTAGGGATTCGTATGTGTTTTGGGTATGTTTGAACCCTAACTTGGATTTCGGTTTTGATTTGATTCGGTTCTATTGATTTGCACTTTTATTGGATTGATGTTTGCTAACCCCTTGATCAATTATCTTGGATTCTGAACCACATAGAGATATGGGTTTGTTTCGGATCAAAATCAATAGGATAGATCGTATTATTCACATAGAGATATGGCTTAATCGATCTAGGGTTGATGATAGCGTTCTTCATGCACCTAGGGTTAACTTGAATAGATCGAGAGATTGACGAGTTACTCTGTAGATAGTGAGTTAGTAGACCGAGAGGTGAATTCTCTATCATTGTTGCTTGATGATTCCCGAATACAAGTCATAATCGTTATTCACGCATGCTTAGTAAATACCCATACACGCGAATACGATCCCGACACCCGTAGTCATCCTTGTTTGATAGGTCACTTGTTTTTATCTGCTTTCTTATTTTATTTTCCATAGATTCTACATATTTCCACCATCACTTGCTTGCTTGCTTTGATCTATTTTCGATCTAGATTTGGATTTAGCAACCGGTCCTCGTGTTCGACCCCGTGTTACGACGATCCGTATCCTTACGGTGAGTTGTGAATCGGGTTCTGCTGCTTTGAAGGCAGTCATGTCTGATTTATCGGCGATCAAGCAGCATATGGGACTCAAGAATACGTCTATCCCGCAGAAAGTCCAGCCTGGTATGTTTCTGGTTGATCAGGCCACATCAGAGGAAGAACCGGTTGAGGACATCAACTGCATTGGAAGGAATCAGTACCAGAATCCTTCCAATCTCTACAACCCGAACGCGCCTAGAAACCATCCTGGTTTCTCCTACGGAAACCCGAGCGGAGCATTGAATGTGCAGCAGCAAGGCGTTCCCAGAATCCCTCAGAATCCCCCAGGTTTCACTCAGTCACGTTTTCAGG
Source organism: Tarenaya hassleriana (assembly GCF_000463585.1). NCBI lineage: Eukaryota > Viridiplantae > Streptophyta > Magnoliopsida > Brassicales > Cleomaceae > Tarenaya > Tarenaya hassleriana. Next base: position 30,596 of record NW_010967521.1, on the reverse strand, counting down.
GGCAGAATCAGGGATATGAGCAGCAGAATCCAGGACACGGGCAGCAGAATCAGGGTTACCGAGCACCTCAACCTACGAAGAATGATGAAGCGGACATCAAGACGATGCTTTCCCAACTAATGCTCGATCAGAAGACATCATTTACTGAGTTAAAGACCGAGATACAGAGTATAAAAGTCAGGCAAGACACTTTTGAGAGGAGATTAGATGGATTCGAGGCTCATCTGAAGCATGTGGACATGCAGATTGCGCAGCTTGCATCAGAACCCTCTAGACAGCAGGGCACCTTTCCTGGAAAGCCCGAACCGAATCCACGAGAACACGTCAATGCCATTCAGCTTATAAGTGGAGAAAGTCTGCCTGAGACGGTCCCTATTACTACCACAGAAAAAGGGACGACGTCTAGACACACTACTGAAGAGAAAGGGAAAGCCATAGCTCACGAGACACCTAAGGTGCATGTAGAGGAAGCCGAACCGCCATATGTAGCTCCTCCACCTTATGTACCACCCATTCCTTTCCCTTCTCGATTGAAGAAGCATGCTGAGGATACACAGTTGTCTAGATTTGTTGATATGCTTCGGAAGTTAGAGGTTAAGATGCCTTTCTATGAGACGATACTTCAGATCCCTTCTTATGCGAAATTTTTGAAAGATATCTTGACTAAGAAGAGGGTGATTGGGAAGGAGACAGTATCCTTGAGCACAGAGGTGAGCGCT
>NW_010967521.1:28210-29632 GCF_000463585.1 Tarenaya hassleriana | reverse complement strand
GGGATTATTATGTTCCCGTTGATTTTGTTGTCTTAGACATGGACGAGGACTCGAAGATACCGATTATACTAGGCCGACCGTTCTTAAACACGGCCGATGCGGTGGTTCATGTTCGTGCTGGTCGTCTTACGATGAAGATAGGTGACGAGACGGTGGAGTTCACCTTAGATCACAACATGAAGCAGCCATCCACCACCAATTCAGCGTGCTATGTCGATGTGCATGAAATCCTCACTCAAGAAGTTTTCGATCAGTTTCGGGAAGTCGATCCTTTAGAGATATTTCCCCTTGCGTCGAATGAGAGCATATACAACAATTGGGAGGATATCCAGGCGCTTACACGAGCATTGAACGAAGGATCAGACGAAATTGGAGTTTTACAGAAGGTGGATCCGGACCGATTCCACCTGGAAACGGACCGGATCCAAACACGGTCTTGCGAAGATAAACTGGAAACGGACCGATTCCACCTGGAATCGGACCGGATCCAGTCTCTGAGCAAATCGGACGTTTTTCACATCGACACGCCCGATTCTTCTACGAATGTCTCCGAACCCTCCACGACCACGTTGATTATTAAAGACGTTCAAGAGACCAGAGAGTCACCACCTAGCATGGGGACGCTGAATAAAGTGGATTGGATTCTAGAGAATGTCCCGAATGTCAAATTGAAGCCCTTACCTCAAAGGCTTAGGACAAAGGAACACATAGGACCATCATTGGAGAGAGGTACGTATCCTGCTCATAATCCTATATCTGTTTTTGAACCTTCTATTACAGGCCGTCGAGTAGGGGTAATGAGCAAGAGAGGATCGAAACGAGCAAAATCATCGCTCAGAAGTCCACATGAATCACCTCCTTCACAAGTTTGGAAACCCAAGGAGGATAGACGGCTCAAACATCCACGAGATCCAAAAGATACGCTTAACGCTCAACATCCAGGGTGGCGAAAGATCGATTATCTTCGCTTCTCAGACCCTCCCATCATTTGAGCAAGATAGGTCGAGCTAATGACGTTAAACAAGCGCTTCTCGGGAGGCAACCCGAGCACCAGGTAACTTTTCTTTTTCTTTTTCTTTGTAGCACAGGTAGTAGAGACCATGATTGTATTTTGGATCTTTCGGAATGCATTGCTATTATTATGCTTTTGTTCGGATAACGTTTGTTGTTCTATGAGCGTTTACACCGGCACACGAGAGATAAGCATCGGCTTCCGAGAGACAACGTTGGATAGGTTCCAATTCATAGAGTGTGTGAGAGCTTCTGCGTTTGACGTGAGTTAACTTCATTGCGAGTGAACGAATTTCGCAAAGCTAAGCCTTCTTTATCCCTCTTATTGGTTCTTTTCACACGTTGTTTTGGATTCTACTTTTCCGGGCGAGAGTCTACACCGTGGACGGTGTATGATTCAAGTCTGGGGGG
>NW_010967521.1:22199-26936 GCF_000463585.1 Tarenaya hassleriana | reverse complement strand
GATGTTTAGTCTTCACGATCGAATCCTCCTTCTTCTTCCCGAAATCCCGTGAACTTCTATTCTTCTCTCACCAAAAGCTCTCCAAAAGTATGTATCTAAGTGTTCTCTCTCCGGTTCCCCCCTTCTAGGACGTGGTTAGGGCTTTTTTTATAACCCTAGGGTGGCTGCCAAGAGTTCTAGTCCCATTCCAATGCTGAAAATCGCGAATTAGGGTTTCTGGTTGGATCCGGACCGATTCCAGGTGGATCCGGACCGGATCCAGATTCCTGGGGTCGAGTTGTGCGTCCTTGATCCGGACCGGATCCAGTTGGATCCGGCCCTGCGCTGGCAGTTTTCTGGTCTTCACGAATTCGCTCATAACTCTCTGCTCCGGTGTCGGATTTACGCGATTTTGGTGTCTACGCGAAGCTCTTGAAGTGCTCTTTCCAATGGTATAGGTCTCGCACGATTTGGACCTCTGTAGAGAAAGTTATTGATGTCGCAACATGAGTATCTCATCCGGACTTCTCCTTTAACGCTCTAATTAGCTCCTTTTCGAGTCCAATCATCTTCGAAACCTGTAACTCTGCAAAACTAGAGCACAACCGGGTTTTGTATCCTAACACGCCTAGAATGCCTATGAATGCATGTGATTATCCTATAAAACCTAGACAAACTCTCATCAAAATATAGAGAAGAATAGGAGTTATCAAATCCCCCCAGACTTAAACCTTTGCTCGTCCTCGAGTAAAGAACGAAGGAATAAAATCTGCAAAATAGGGAATGACGAACATCAAATAGTATCATCGCGAGAAATCAAAAGCGAAACATCCATCCAATACTAGTTTCCCGAGAATCGTACTCAAACCGGTCTACTATGATCTTCCTACCAAAGACTACTCTACCTAGCCATGGGATTTTTATTTCCACCTAGAACCCATTAGAGTCTCTACAACACACCAAGCCTATTTCTGAACCTATCCTTGTCTCAACTTAGCCTATTCGATCTTAGTTCTACTCTGTACCTGGATTTTTACCTTTTTTGTAGAATTTCTTTAATGAACGCTAGCACCTCGGGTTTCTAGGACGTTGAAGTTGAAGGACATCATTTTCTCTCTTTCTTTTCTTTTCTCTCTGTTTTTTTTTTATTATTTTTTTTTTCTTTTGATGCGATGTCCGACCCACAACTTAGACCCGAACCGTCAATCGACGCACTCATGTCCTCGAACGATTTTCGTTGACGAGATTCCGACAGCGGAGTGTTGAGATGCTTTATTTTCCCAAGGCAATTGTTGAACTAGATTTCATCGACCTGCAAGACTCGAAAAAGGTTCTACAAGAAACATATAACCTGGATATGGTCGTATCAACTCCGTAGGTTCCAAACAGCAACCTCATCCCACAAACTATATATAGAAAGTCTGGAGAACTATCAATTCGACACGGTTCAACCACGTTCTACAAAGTCACTAGATCATCAAGATGTTCCTACTCTATCATTCTACAAATCCTCCAAATGATGTTCAAAACGGGTGTCCGAGGTATGCACGTGAACCTATATGAACCTATATCTATATGTCATATGCAATCATGCAAACCTAACAAAAATCGTCTATATGGAAAAAAAGAAAACGTGTGAATGCAACTAATGCAAAGTGATATGCAAAAGTGGAAATTTTCCTAAATCTATATGCCATGATAAGATGCACCTAAACTAAATGCAATCCTAAATAGATAGGCCTGAATGGATGAAGGATCTATCCACCCCCCCAGACTTGAATCATACACCGTCCACGGTGTAGACTCTCGCCCGGAAGAATGAAATCGACAATAACGTATGAAAAGAACCAATAAGAGGGATAAAGAAGGCTTAGCTTTGCGAAATTCGTTCACTCGCAATGAAGTTAACTCACGTCAAACGCAGAAGCTCTCACACACTCTATGAATTGGAACCTATCCAACGTTGTCTCTCGGAAGCCGATGCTCATCTCTCGTGTACCGGTGTAAACGCTCATAGAACAACAAACGTTACCCGAACAAAAGCATAATAATAGCAATGCATTCCGAAGGATCCAAAATACAATCATGGTCTCTACTACCTACGCTACGAAGAGAAAGAAAAGTTACCTAATGCTCGGGTTGCCTCCCGAGAAGCGCTTGTTTAACGTCATTAGCTCGACCTATCTTGCTCAAATGATGGGAGGGTCTGAGAGGCGAAGATATTCGATCTTTCGCCACCCTAGATGTTGAGCATTAAGCGCATCTTTTGTACCTCGTGGACGCTTGAGCCGTCTATCCTCCTTGGGTTTCCAAACTTGTGAAGGAGGTGGATCTTGTGGACGTTTGAGCGATGATTTTGCTCGTTTCGATCCTCTCTTGCTCGTTGCTCCTACTCGACAACCTGTAATAGAAGGTTCAAAAACAGATATAGGATTATGAGCAGGATACGTACCTCTCCCCAATGATGGTCCTATGTGTTCCTTTGTCCAAAGCCTTCAGAAGGTGGATCCGGACCGATTCCACCTGGAAACGGACCGGATCCAAACACGGTCTTGCGAAGATAAACTGGAAACGGACCGATTCCACCTGGAATCGGACCGGATCCAGTCTCTGAGCAAATCGGACGCTTTTTACATCGACACGTCCAATTCTTCTACGAACGTCTCCGAACCCTCCATGACGATTATTAAAGACGTTCAAGAGACCAGAGAGTCACCACCTAGCATGGGGACGCTGAATAAAGTGGATTGGATTCTAGAGAATGTCCCGAAGGTCAAATTGAAGCCCTTACCTCAAAGGCTTAGGACAAAGGAACACATAGGACCATCATTGGGGAGAGGTACGTATCCTGCTCATAATCCTATATCTGTTTTTGAACCTTCTATTACAGGTTGTCGAGCAGGAGCAATGAGCAGGAGAGGATCGAAACGAGCAAAATCATCGCTCAAACGTCCACAAGATCCACCTCCTTCACAAGTTTGGAAACCCAAGGAGGATAGACGGCTCAAACATCCACGAGATCCAAAAGATACGCTTAACGGTGGCGAAAGATCGAATATCTTCGCCTCTCAGACCCTCCCATCATTTGAGCAAGATAGGTCGAGCTAATGACGTTAAACAAGCGCTTCTCGGGAGGCAACCCGAGCACTAGGTAAGTTTTCTTTTTCTTTTTCTTTGTAGCATAGGTAGTAGAGACCATGATTGTATTTTGGATCCTTCGGAATGCATTGCTATTATTATGCTTTTGTTCGGATAACGTTTGTTGTTCTATGAGCGTTTACACCGGCACACGAGAGATGAGCATCGACTTCTGAGAGACAATGTTGGATAGGTTTCAGTTTACAGAGTTTGTGAGAGCTCTTGCGTTTGACGTGAGTTAACTTCATTGCGAGCGAACGAATTTCGCAGAGCTAAGCCTTCTCTATCTCTCTTATTGGTTCTTTCCATACGTTGTTTTCGATTCTACTTTTTCGGGCGAGAGTCTACACCGTGGACGGTGTATGGTTCAAGTCTGGGGGGGGGGTTAGATCCTTCATACATTCAGGTCTATCTACTTAGGATTGCATTTAGTTTAGGTACATTTTATCATGGCATATAGACTTAGGAAAGTTTTTACCCTTTTGCATATCACTTTGCATTAGTTGCATTTACACGTTTTCTTTCTTTTCATATAGATGGGTTTTTGTTAGGTTTGCATGATTGCATTTGACATATAGATTTAGGTTCATATAGGTTCACGTGCATACCTCGAAAACCCGTTTTGAACATCATTTGGAAGATTTTTGGGATGATAGAGTAGAAATATCTTGATGATCTAGTGACTTTGTAGAACGTGGTTGAACCGTGTCGAATTGATAGTTCTCCAGACTTTCTATATATAGTTTGTGAGATGAGGTTGCTGTTTGGAACCTACGGAGTTGATACGACCATATCCAGGTCATATGTTTCTTGTAGAACCTTTTCCGAGTCTTGCAGGTCGATGAAATCTAGTTCAACAATTGCCTTGGGAAAATAAAGCATCTCGACACTCCGCTGTCGGAATCTCGTCAACGAAAATCGTTCGAGGACATGAGTGCGTCGATTGATGGTTCGGGTCTAAGTTGTGGGTCGGACATCGCATCAAAATAAAAAAAAATATATATAAAAAACAAAGAGAAAAGAAAAGAAAGAGAGAAAATGATGTCCTTCAACTTCAACGTCCTAGAAACCCGAGGTGCTAACGTTCATTAAAGAAATTCTACAAAAAAGGTAAAAATCCAGGTACAGAGTAGAACTAAGATCAAATAGGCTAAGTTGAGATAAGGATAGGTTCGGAAATAGGCTTGGTGTGTTGTAGAGACTCTAATGGGTTCTAGGTGGAAATAAAAATCCCATGGCTAGGTAGAGTAGTCTTTGGTAGGAAGATCATAGTAGACCGGTTTGAGTACGATTCTCGGGAAACTAGTATTGGATGGATGTTTCGCTTTTGATTTCTCGCGATGATACTCTTTGATATTCGTCATTCCCTATGGTGCAGAATTTATTCCTTCGTTCTTTACTCGAGGACGAGCAAAGGTTTAAGTCTGGGGGGATTACAAACCCATATCTCTATGTGGTTCAGAATCCAAGATAATTGATCAAGGGGTTAGCAAACATCAATCCAATAAAAGTGCAAATCAATAGAACCGAATCAAATCAAAACCGAAATCCAAGTTAGGGTTCAAACATACCCAAAACACATACGAATCCCTAACCCATAGTCGTGGATCTACTCACGGT
>NW_010967521.1:21825-22119 GCF_000463585.1 Tarenaya hassleriana | reverse complement strand
TCGGTCCGAGTCCGGAACGCGCAACTCGACCCCAGGAATCTGGATCCGGTCCGGATCCACCTGGAATCGGTCTGGATCCATCCAGAAACCCTAATTCGCGATTTTCAGCATTGGAATGGGATTAGGACTCTTGGGAGCCACCCTAGGGTTATAAAAAAGCCCTAGCCACGTCCTAGAACAAGGGAGAACCTCAGAGAACACCTAGATAGAGATTTTTGGAGAGCTTTTGGGGAGAGAAGAATAGAAGTTCACGGGATTTCGGGAAGAAGAAGGAGGATTCGATCGTGAAGACTA
>NW_010967521.1:20157-21356 GCF_000463585.1 Tarenaya hassleriana | reverse complement strand
GAAGGGTACGGAGAACGGAGTGGCTGACCATTTATCTCGGATTGAGCGACATGAGGAAGTTCCTATCGATGATTGTCTCCGAGATGATTGTGTGATGGCTGTCCAGGTGAAGGAGAGAGACCCGTGGTATGCTGATTTTGTGAACTTCATTGTTAGCGGGTATGTCCCCCAGGAGCTGGATTACAACGGGAAGAAGAGGTTCTTCAGAGACATCAAAGATTATTTTTGGGAAGAACCTTACCTCTTCAAGAGAGGCAAGGATGGCCTCTTTAGGAGATGTGTGCCCGAAGAGGAAGTCCGGAGTGTGATTCATCATTGTCACTCTTCGGATTATGCTGGTCATTTTGGAGCATCGAAAACCTCAGCTAAAATTCTTCAAGCCGGGTTTTATTGGCCATCAATGTTCAAAGACGTTAATCAATACGTCTCCTCTTGCGATGCTTGCCAAAGAACGGGGAACATCTTCCGCCACCACGAAATTTTTATTGGCCATCAATGTTCAAAGACGTTAATCAATACGTCTCCTCTTGCGATGCTTGCCAAAGAACGGGGAACATCTTCCGCCACCACGAAATTCCTCAACGATATATCTTGGAAGTTGAACCGTTCGATGTTTGGGGTATAGACTTCATGGGACCGTTCCCATCTTCTTATGGGAACCAATACATCCTCGTGGCGGTCGACTATGTCACCAAGTGGGTAGAAGCGATGGCGAGTCCCACTAACGACTCGAAAGTGGTGATGAAGATGTTCAAGAGGGTGATTTTTCCGAGATTCGGGACGCCAAGGATCGTGATTAGCGATGGAGGATCTCACTTCATCAACCGCACCATAGAAGTGCTTTTGAAGAAGTATGGTGTGAGACATAAGGTGGCTACCCCGTATCACCCTCAAACGAGCGGACAAGTTGAAGTCTCGAATAGGGAGATCAAGGCGATACTTGAGAAGACGGTGTCAAGGTCAAGGAAAGATTGGGCATCCAAACTTGATGACACCCTATGGGCGTATAGGACAGCCTTCAAGACACCCATCGGTATGTCTCCCTTCCAACTTGTATATGGGAAAGCTTGTCACTTGCCGGTTGAGCTTGAGTATAGGGCATATTGGGCAATCAAGAAGCTGAACTTTGATTGGAAATCCGCTGCGGAGAAGCGAGTGTTACAGCTTCACCAACTCGATGAGATTCGGTTGGACGCCTA
>NW_010967521.1:19360-19798 GCF_000463585.1 Tarenaya hassleriana | reverse complement strand
CATGTCTACCCTCATGGAGCGATAGAGTTATATGGCTATGGAGGGGATACGTTTAAGACCAACGCGCAAAGGCTGAAGATTTATAACCCCGGGGAGAACGACAAAGAGAGGAGCTCGATGAGCTTCTCTGATCCTCAAGATGAGTGAACAACCCTGCGGTCAAGCTTAGGACCATAAATAAGCGCTCTCGTGAGGCACCCCGAACTTGTATATATCCTTTTTAGTATCCTTTTTGCATTGCACGTTTATTTTTTCTGCATTGGGAACTTAGATACATGATGTGATGATGTGATCTTGATGTTGCTTATGTCTTTGCTATGATTATATCAGTTTCACTTGATCTTCTCTCTTTCTGAGTTTTGATTTTGGAAGGTGAACACTACCGAGCAACCAAGACGACGCACAATGTGGAATCATTCACAAGTGGAATGCAGGGAG
>NW_010967521.1:14683-18648 GCF_000463585.1 Tarenaya hassleriana | reverse complement strand
CCGTTCCCGAAGCTTCTCCCATAGGATAGATAGTCTCTTGAAAAGAATGTCGTAGGAATAAGCGAAGAAAGTATATACATCCCAACACTCCGCTGTCACTATATCGTTAATGAAAATCATTCAATGACATGAGTGCGTCGATATTCGACGGTTCGGGTCTAAGTTGTGGGACAAGTGTTGTCATGATCATTAGAGAAAAGCAAAAGCGGAGACACTTGTCAACTTCAACGTCCTAGGAACTTGGGATAGTACTTCTCTTAGCACTTTTTTAAAAGGAAGAAGAAAAGAAAAAAAGAAGTGACAAAATAAACGAAGAGACAACATATTTTAGAGGAGGAAAACGGTAAATAGGTTTAGGAGAGTGCTTAGAGGTTGGAATTACTGTTATGGTGGACTAAGGACGACATAGAAATCCCATACTTAGGAAAGTTTAGCTGACAAAAGAGGATAGCTAGAGTAGCCTAGATTCGATTCTACTCCCATAAGTTGAGCAGTGGACATACAGCTAGATCTTGAAACTCATCAAAGACCGATTTCTAACTCACCGTCCTTCTCAGACTTCGTGTTTCATTGATTTTATTTGCTCGAGGACGAGCAAAGATTTAAGTCTGGGGGGATTTGATGATTAGATTTTATCTGGATTTTATACGAGTATGTCTTTGGTTTCTAAACGGTTTCCACGCATTCTTAGGCATTTCTAGAGCCATTCTAGGGTTTCGGGACTATTTCTTGACTTTGGCAGGACCCCGAGGGCATAACACACAAACTCGGTGAGAATCGGAGAAAACAGTCCATCTGGTCCGCCCCTGACCAACGCTGGTCCGGCGGACCAGGAGATCGCCACAACTTCGCCCAGCGCTGACCGAAGACGAGCTGACCAAAGGAAAATGAAGGCCTGGTCCGGAGCTGACCAGTTCAGGTCAGCCGGACCAGGAATGTTCCGTGCCCAGCCAGTCCGACACGAAGACAAACTGACCAAACCCAAATGTAAGTACGGTCCGGAGCTGACCGCCTCAGGTCCGGCGGACCAAACATTCTCCGCACAAGCCCAGTCAGCCGCTCGCCTGCCCCAGTCAGCCGGTGTGAGTCCCCTGAAGACCTGGTCCGGAGCTGACCAGGTTTGGTCAGCCGGACCAGGAACACTTCTGCATCGCGGTCCGCCTTCTTCATTTACGTCCGGTCCGCCGGACCAAGGCTTGGTCCGGCTGACCGCGTGACCTGAAACACATTAAGTCCGATTTTTCGGACTTTTTGAGGAGGGCTCGATTTGGGAAAGAACAAGAGGTGATTTTCTCTCCTCCAGAAGACCTAGGGCCGAAATCTTGAAGGAAAAACAAGGAGTTTGCTTTGGTTTGAAGATTGAAGATCATATTGAGCATCTCTTTCTCTTTCTCTCTCTATGCTTCATCTTGTTGATTTGGTGTTCTTGAACATGGTTTGTGAGTAGTTTTCTTGTTGTGGGATGAGAGATTAGCCCTCATGTAAGGATGCTTGTACTCACTTTGGACCCAAGATTACGCTTTGTTTATGCTTTCAAATCTTTGCAATGAATGGAAATTGTGTTCTTCAAGTTTATCTCTCTTGAATAAATGTTTAGGGAAACCTAGGATTTGTTGAATTGAGTGATGCAATTGCTTGGGTTTTGATTGCTAGAGGTTGATTGAAAGGTATTTAATGTTACCCATTGGATGAGAATTTTGTGGGTAGATTTTAGGATTGGGAATTTCATGGAGACATGAGTTCTTGATCTTTTGATGCATTCACTCAATTGGGTTGAAATTGAATCCGAAGAAATTTGATTCGGTTTAATCTAGGATTATGACAAGAGTGTGTAGTGCATTCGGGATTTTACATTCTTGGTGCATTCATTGAAATGGGTTGAGATTGAATGCGAAGAAATTCGGTTCAATTCAATCTAGGATCGTGACAAGGGAATTTAATGCATTCGGGAATTTCACTCTAAGCCACGAAAGTGGATAGAGTACTCTCTTGGATAGCGGATTTTCGGTTCGAAAGAACCGAACCCGATCTTAGTCTTCGAATCCCTCACTTTAGAACGAGCATGATCTAGGTCCATAATCCTTTACGGCATCCTTGCATGATCGGTGAAACCCGATTCCCATAACCTTTCCCATCGATTATCTCCTCTTGAATTGTGATTATCTTTGATTTTAGTTTCTTTCTTTTAATTTTCTGCAACTTACGAAAACCAACAAAAACAATTCTCCGATTTTATTTTCTCCATTTTCCTAGTTTTAGTCGATTCCTAGCTTAACCGCTTAAGTCCTTGTGTTCGACCCCGGTACTACGACATCCGTATACTTGCGGATTAGTTGTGTGTCGGGTATAAATTTAAAGCTCGTCACGCAAGTGATCAATTGTGCAATAACCCGAAAGAACGTATATATCACTGTGGGTTTCGAATACTTACCTCGTTCTATCAAGATCTGGAAGTATCAATCGATCAAGGCCTGTTTTAATCACCAAGAGTTGAAAGCACAACTCCTCTACACGTATCCACACCGGCGGGATGAATTCCAACACTTTGGAACGTATCTGCTAGGATTTGTGAAGTGATTAGGTTTCCGAGACTTGGGATCGAATCCCAGGAACTAGAACCTCAAAAGAACAATTTCTCTTGTGTTCTAGATCTGTCTAGGAGTTCAGAATAACACTCTCTTAGTTAGGACGGCATCCTAGAATCCTTATATTAAGTCTGAAACCCTAATCCTTGTAAAAAGAAAACTTTTCCGAGATCTGACTCGGTCCGAGTCAAAACTTTGACTCGGTCGAGTCAAAACAAATCAGCCCAAGCCCATCATCAACTTTTGACTCGGTCCATTTAGAGTTGACTCTGTCCGAGTCAAAACTTTGACTCGGTCCGAGTCAAAACATTAGCCCGAGTCAAAACATCAGCCAAGCCCAAAACACTTTCTAGGCTTCGACTCGCATGGAACTAACTCGATCCGAGTCAAATACTGACTCGGTCCGAGTCAGAAGGCTGAAACCATCTCAACACTCTGATTTGATCCGAAAATCGTTTGTTCGATCAAATCCAAGTCTTTCTTTCCGATACTTCACATATAAGTCCATCCCTAATGGTGTGTGACCCTGTAGGCCCATTCGCAGTGGCAGCAGCCTCGAGAACCTTTCCCGATCTACAAGTCATGGTTAGCCTCTAGCAAGACGCCATGACTACCCACGTTGAATTGAGTTAGAGGTGATCGTACAAAGCCAGCAATAGTTCGAGTTCTGATCCTTTGTCTCACGATGTCATATGTTGAACAAGGGCATGGTGTGAGCCACCCTTCCAGTTCAACCGCTTACTCGTCTTGGCAAATCGACTGATAAAATAGATGTACATTCATCCATAGCGTGGCCACACATTTTCACAGTCCGATTTCCACGAGGGGCCCAACGACATCTCTCCTGTTAAGGAGGTGACAAGTCCCATATTGCATGTCTACTATCTCCATATGATTCGTGAACCGTATCTGATCAACACCGTTATAATCATCCGGTTAAAGACGACGTTTGACGCAGTCAAGACACGCCACTCCTCATATCAGATACTCTAGACATCTCAGGTCTGAGGATCCAAGAACGAACCGTTGCATGAGATTCAAGTCATGACTCATGTCCATGTGACAATCTCATGCGGGTCATCCAGTCACTCGTTCCAAACGAGTACCCATGATTGTGATTTGCATCCAATGCATATGATCACCATCATCAATCACACATCATGCTGGCCTTAATTCATCATTGTTCATACGTGTAGAGGAGCTGTACTTTCAGCTCTTGGTGATTAAAACAGGCCCTGGATCGATTGCTACTTTCAGATCTTCAGGAAAGAGGTAAGTATTCGATTCCTACGGTGATATACACGATCTGTCGGGGTTTTACGGATGATTTTGGTTGCGTGTGACGTTTGACTAGGTTTAGATTATCCTTCCGCTGCATGA
>NW_010967521.1:3395-7930 GCF_000463585.1 Tarenaya hassleriana | reverse complement strand
CTGATCTACAAGTCATGGTTAGCCTCTAGCAAGACGCCATGACCACCCATTTAGAATTGAGTTAGAGGTGATCTAACCAAGGCAATAACAGCTCGAGTTCTGATCCTTTATCTCACGATATCATATGTTGAACAAGGGCATGGTTTGAGCCACCCTTCAAGTTCAACCGCTTTCTCGTCTTGGCAAATCGACTAATAAAATAGATGCAACTTCATCTATAGCGTGGCCACGCATTTTCATAGTCCGACTTCCACGAGAGGGCCCAGCGATATCTCTCCTATTGAGGAGGTGATAAGTCCCATATTGCATGTCTATTATCTCCATATGATTCGTGAACGTATCTGATCAACGCCGTTATAATCATCCGGTTAAAGACGACGTTTGACGCAGTCAAGACACGCCACTCCTCATATCAGATACTCTAGACATCTCAGGTCTGAGGATCCAAGAACGAACCGCTTTATGAGATTCAAGTCATGACTCTGTCCATGTGACAATCTCATGCGGGTCAACCAGTCACTCGTTCACAACGAGTACCCATGATTGTGAAATGCATCCAATGCATCGATCACACCTCATGCTAGTCTTAATTCATCATTGTTCCCACAATGATAACTGACCAGGGTGTTTAGAATCATTCTGTAATGATTCAAGGATACCGAAATATAACAAACATGCCAATCATATAACGGGAATGTAATGCATTCATAAATCAATGAATCAATACAAAGTCAAAATGTCATATCACGGATCATCCTAGAGCATTACAACCAACATGTTCCCACAATGACAACTGACCAGGGAGTTTAGAATCATTTGCAATGATTCATGGATATCTACCAAAATATAACAAACATGCCAATCATACCATGGGAAAAGTAATGCATTCATAAACCAATGAATCAATACATAGTCAAAATATCACATCACGGATCATCGTAGAGCATTACAACCAATAGAAAGGACGAATGCGCGAGAAGAGACGAGTGTTGGTTGTAATGCTCTATGATGATCTGTGATATGATATTTTGATATGTATTGATTCATTGGTTTATGAATGCATTACTTTTTCCGTTATATGATTAACATGTTTGTTATATTACGGTGAATATCCTTGAATCATTGCTGATGATTCTAAACTCCCTGGTCAGTTATCATTGTGGGAACAATGATGAATTAAGACCAGCATGATGTGTGATAGATAATTATGATCATGTGCATTGGATGCAAATCACAATCATGGGTTCTCGTTTGGAACGAGTTACTGGATGACCCGTATGAGATTGTCACATGGACTTGAATCTCATACAGCGGTTCGTTCTTGGATCCTCAGACCTGAGATGTCTAGAGTATCTGATATGAGGAGTGACGGGTCTTGACTGCGTCAAACGTCGTCTTTAACCGGATGATCATAACGGCGTTGCTCAGATACGTTCACGAATCATATGCAGATAGTAGACATGCAATACGGGACCTGTCACCTCCTACGCAGGAGAGATGTCGCTGGGCCCCTCGTGGAAATCGGACTGTGAAAATGCGTGGCCACGCTATAGATGAATGTACATCTATTTTATCAGTCGGTTTGCCTAGACGAGTAAACGGTTGAACTTGAAGGGTGGCTCATACAATGCCCTTGTTCAACATACGACATCGTGAGACAAAGGATCAGAACTCGAACTATTGCTGGCTTTGTTAGATCACCTCTAACTCTATTCTAGGTGGGTGGTCATGGCGTCTTGCTAGAGGCTAACCATGACTTGTGGTTCGGGAAATGTTTCCGAAGCCACTGCCACTTCGAGTGGGCCTACAGGGTCACACACCATTAGGGATGGATCACATGTGAAGAGAGCGACGCGAGAAAGGAACCACGGAACGAGCTGGAAGTGTTCAAGACGGCCAGACCGTCTGGTCCAGGCCTGGACCGGACGGTCCAGCCATGTCAGTCCGTTCGTTCCGCTGAAGAACGGACTTTGTGGACCGGACGGTCCAGACGTACAGACCGTCCGTTCTATGAGTAGTTACGGACCGTCCGTTCTGCGTTGAAAGCCAGACCGTCTGGTCCAAGACCTAGACCGGACGGTCCGACTTTCGGGCAGATTTCCTATTTCGCGTTTTAAGTGTTTTGGGCAATCCTAATTAATGATAGAGCCGCCACAAACCCTAGAGTACGAACCTCAGACGTCCTAGACTCTCATTAAAGCTTAGAGAAGCTTGATTTTGAGTTCTAGTGATTGGAATATCGATTCCAAGTCAAGGACATCGTTTTCTCTTCACAAATCCTAGCAGATACGTTCCAAAGTGTTGGAATTCATCCCGCCGGTGTGGATACATGTAGAGGAGTTGTGTTTTCAACTCTTGGTGATTAAAACAGACCCTAGATCGATTGATACTTCCAGATCTTGAAAGAACGAGGTAAGTATTCGAATCCCACGATGATATACACGATTGTTCGGGTTATTGCACAATTGGTTTTGTGTGACGTTTGGCTAGGTTTAGATCTTTCCTTCCGCTGCGTGAAACCTATAATCCAAACCCTAGATCGATGAGATCGCATGCTAGAAACCCGAAGGGAACCCAACAGTGGTATCAGAGCTTGGTTCTCTGTATATCGCCGTGCCTGTTGCTTGTTTGCATGATTTTAATTGTTAAAGTGCATGTAAACAATAGATCTTTGCAGGTTTGCATGATTTTAATTGTTAGAATGCATGTAGACTAAAGATCTTTACATGTTTTTCATGGTTTTAATGGTTAGAATGCATGTAAACATGAGATCTATGCTTGTTTGATGATTTTGATTGTTGAATGATGCATGGATGAGCGAGGTTCATGGGAGACTTGACGGTGCGTCGAAACGGGGGTGAAAACCCTAGTTTTCGGGATCCGAAACCGAGATCCGAAGTCTATCCATCGCGTGGACCGACCGGTCTAGATAATAGACCGATCAGTCTACACGTGACGACGGCTATTCCTTTTAGGTCAAATTAGGTCAGACCGATCGGTCCAAAGGTTGGACCGACCGGTCTGGACCGATGACTTTAAGAGGAGTTCGGATAACGTTCGTTTGACCGACCGGTCTGGTCTTCGGACCGAACGGTCTGGGTCTGATGGAACGTTAGGTCTTCGGGATCGGTCTGCACTCGGTCTAAGAATCTGGATCGATCGGTCCAAAGGTTGAACCGTCCAGTCTAGGACATTAGACCAGAAATCAGTTCGTTCGGTCCGAATAGGTCCGGACCGATCGGTCCAAATGTTGGACCGACCGGTCTGGGTCTCGGACTAGGACCGAATAACGCAAAACGATCTGAGATGGTCAGACCGATCGGTCCACAGGCTGGACCGGTCGGTCTGGACCTCGGACAATCCGGGATTCCGAAAATTCAGGGTTTTGATCGAACAATCGTTGTGCCGGATCAATTATCAGTATAGGAATCAAAGCCTCACATAAGGCCAAGCTTGATGACAATCCAGAATTCAGAGTTTTGATTGTGCAATTGTTGTCTCGAATCAAATATCTGAATTAGGATATTGAGAGGGTTCTGGTATCGAATCTAAGGCAAACAAATGTTGTTTGGCCAAGAGATTATGTATCCAGACGACTCAAACGATCTAAGAGTAGTTCATCTGAGTTGATCATAACAACTTGACTGGAATGACTTGAATTCGGTCAAGGTATCCTGGTGTTCAAGACAAATGAAGCCTCATGTTTAATCTCAAGCTATTACCGCCCATTAGTAGAGCAACTGTCAAGGCCTCGATCGTCATGGTTACGGGTCATGCCCTAGCTGAGCGTGCCTGACTATCTTGGTGAGGCAGTATGGAGAAATCGTGATTCTCATAGCTCGAATATGGTTGAGCTTGAATTGGGTTATCAAGTCGGACTTGGACCTAATGGTAAGGATGGGATGAGGAACATGCAGTGATAGCGTATCACTATCCCTTACACATCTAGGAATCACAAAGGATGTGATTCACAAAGTGTTGTCTACCTAAATAGCATGGTTTTGAGTGTCATGCCCTAGCTGACTCAAAAGCATGTGAAATATGGATCCTAGCTCACTTGGAAACTCATTGAGGGTGTTTTTCTTAGTGGGAGCCTGTCATATTGCATCTATTATCTGTGTTAGTAAGTGTACTAAGTGACTTGCATATTTTCTGTCTGTTTGTTTGTCTTTTTCTGTAGTGTATATCTGTTGCAGGAATCTGGTTAATCTCACCATGCGATCTATCCTTATGAAGGATAAGCCTCTAACCAAGGCTTCTGGATCGATCATTGATGCTTATTGGAAGCATGAGAATGATGATCTGGACGTGTCCAGCTTGATGCTTGGAAAGATGTCTTCGGAATTGCGTGAGCAATTAGATGACATGGACAATTCATTGATGGATGATCAGTTGAATATGTCATTCCAAGAGAAAGCTGGGAGCCAAGGGAAGAATGATATGGTGATTGTTGGAAAGAGTTCCAGCAAGAGGAAGCGTTCCAAAGGTAAGGGCAAAAGGAAATTGACAAGTGTTGTCACTAAGCCTAAACCCAA
>NW_010967521.1:0-3160 GCF_000463585.1 Tarenaya hassleriana | reverse complement strand
GGTTACCAGTTTAATGGCCTTTATATTTTGGAAGATGAACCATCTGGATACAGGTCGATCTATAATGTTAGTACCAAGCGGTTTAAGCCAAACGACTTAAACCCGACCTATCTCTGGCATTGTCGGCTTGGCCATATCAACGAGAAACGCATTGCGAAGCTTCATTTTGATGGACTTCTTGATTCTTTTGATTATGAGTCAATTGAATCATGCGATTCTTGTTTGATGGGCAAGATGACAAAATCTCCTTTTTCTAGAAAAGGAGAACGAGCTACAGAGTTGCTAGAACTCATACATAGTGATGTATGTGGTCCTATGAGCTCGCCCGCTAGAGAAGATTATCTGTACTTTGTTACGTTTACTGATGATTTCAGTAGGTACGGTTATGTCTACTTGATGAGACATAAGTCTGAAACGCTTGAATTGTTCAAGTATTTCAGAAACGAGGTGCAAAACCAACTTGGCAATACGATCAAGTTGCTTCGATCTGATCGAGGTGGCGGGTATATGAGCCAAGAGTTCACTGACTATCTGGCAGATTGTGAGATTGTCTCACAGCTGACTCCACCTGGAACGCCACAGTGGAATGGCGTATCTGAGAGGAGGAACCGAACCCTATTAGATATGGTACGGTCTATGATGAGTCAGGTCGATCTTCCTAAATCCTTTTGGGATTACGCCTTGGAAACAGCAGCGCTTATACTGAACAACTGTCCAACAAAGTCGGTTCAGAAGACACCATATGAGATATGGACTGGGAAGCGTCCCAGGTTAGCGTTTATGAAGATTTTGGGATGTGACGTATATGTGAAAAGTCTGACTTCTGATAAGCTATCCGCCAAATCTGATAAATGCATATTTGTGGATTACCCTAAGGAAATTAAAGGGTACTGGTTCTACCACCCATCTGAGAACAAAGTGTTTGTTGCTCGGAATGGATCTTTCTTGGAGAGAGAGTTCGTCTCCAAGAGAGTCAGTGGGAGTAGAATAGATCTCGAAGAAGTTCGAGAACCACAAATAGTCGAAGAACCGAACGAACAGGTCGAAACAGTCCAACCTGTATCACGAGTTGTTGAGACAGCACCTCCTAGTGAACCTCGGAGATCTGGTAGAATTCGCCAAGAGCCTACAAGATACGGATTTCTTGTGACTGGAAATGATGAACTCATGTTGTTAGAACATGACGAGCCTACGTCGTATTCAGAGGCTGTGGCGAGTTCCGATTCCGAGAAATGGCACCAGGCCATGGAGTCTGAGATGCAATCCATGTACGACAACAAAGTGTGGACTTTGGCCGATTCATTCGATGGTATTAAGACCATTGGATGTAAGTGGGTTTTCAAAAAGAAAACCGACATGGATGGCATCGTGCATACCTATAAGACACGACTCGTCGCGAAAGGGTTTCGGCAGATTCATGGTATAGACTATGATGAAACCTTTTCACCAGTCGTGATGCTTAAATCCATACGGATTCTTATTATGACTACGAGATATGTCAGATGGACGTCAAGACCGCATTCCTTAATGGGAATTTGCTCGAGGATGTGTACATGACACAATCCGAGGGTTTTGTCCATCCTAAGAGTCCGAGGAAGGTGTGCAAGCTTCAGAGATCCATTTATGGACTGAAGCAGGCTTCGAGGAGCTGGAATCTTCGATTTGACGAGGCAGTCAAAACGTTTGGCTTCTTGCAAAACGAAGATGAGTCATGCGTTTACAAGAAGGTCAGTGGGAGCGCAATAATCTTCCTTGTGCTTTATGTAGATGATATATTGCTCATCGGAAATGACGTTCCTACCTTGCAAGGAGTAAAATCCTGGCTAGGATCAGTCTTTTCGATGAAGGACTTAGGAGAAGCCGCCTATATTCTAGGAATCAAGATCTATAGAGATAGATCGAGAAGGCTTCTTGGTCTAAGTCAGAGTACATACATTGACAAGGTCTTGAATCGGTTCAAGATGCAAGACTCCAAGAGATGTGCCTTGCCAATGGGACATGACGTGGCTCTTAGCAAGACTCAGTGTCCAAGGACACAGGATGAGCAAGAGCGCATGAGTAGGATTCCATATGCCTCGGCAATTGGATCAATCATGTACGCTATGTTGTGTACTCGTCCGGATGTATCATATGCATTGAGTATGACTAGTAGATATCAGTCTACACCAGGTGAGGCTCACTGGATTGCGGTCAAGAACATCCTTAAGTACTTGAGAAGGACTAAGGATTTGTTCTTGGTGTATGGCGGATTGGAAGACGAGCTCGCTATAAGGGGTTATACCGATGCTAGTTTCCAGATCGACAGAGATGACTTCAAATCGCAGTCAGGTTACGTTTTCTGCCTGAACGGTGGGGCTATTAGTTGGAAGAGTTCCAAACACGAATGTATCTGAACAAAGCTCATAATCAGTACATCATAGAGCACTAAACCAACAATCTCCCACTTGCTCTAATCATGAACTGCTAAACATCTAATGCCCATATCCCTAACATGACCCTCATGCTTCGACGAAGGGAGAGGCTTCGTCAACGGATCGGCAATGTTGTCATCTGTCGACACTCTGCAAATGTGTACGTCTCCTCTGTCTATAATTTCCCTGATAAGGTGAAATCGTCTGAGTATGTGCTTGGATCGTTGATGGGATCTGGGTTCTCTCGCTTGTGCGATCGCTCCATTGTTGTCACAATACAGAGCAATGGGACTATCAGCACTAGGAATGACACCCAAGTCTCCAACAAACTTCCTGATCCAAACAGCTTTCTTTGATGCGTCCGACGCTACAACTGCGTCCGACGCTGCAATATACTCAGCTTCTGTAGTAGAATCTGCAACGGTCGCTTGCTTGGAGCTCTTCCAGCTAACAGCGCCTCCGTTCAAGCAGAAAACATAGCCAGACTGCGATCAGTAGTCATCCGGGTCTGACTAGAAACTAGCATCGGTTTAACCTCTTACAGCGAGCTCGTCTTCCGACCCACCGTATACCAAGAACACATCCTTAGTCCTTCTCAAGTACTTCAGGATGTTCTTGACAGCGATCCAGTGCGACTCACCTGGATCTGACTGATATCTACTCGTAATGCTCAACGCGTAGGATACATACGGTCGAGTACAAAGCATGGCATACATGATCGATCCAATCGCCGAAGCATATGGAATCCG
>NW_010967519.1:0-596 GCF_000463585.1 Tarenaya hassleriana | reverse complement strand
CGTAACACCCCGGTCACTGGCAGGATCTCTCCCGAAGGGGTATGCACTCTATATCTCTCAGTTGTATCCATATCCATCACATCCAAGCCCTCCGCTATACTTAAACTTAGGAAGCTATGTGTAGCTCCCGTATCAAACAAAACGTGGCATGCAGTACCATGAAGATGTATGATACCTGTGATGGTAGCAGCGTCTAACTGCTCGGGGTCACCCTCGACGACAGCATCAATGGTGACTGTCTCCTGAGCAAAGTAAGCTCCGTCGCCCAGGACTTCTTCCTCCGCAGCAAGTGCATATACCCGTGGTGCTACTCCTCCTCTACGTGGTGGCTGAGGGCGTGGAGGTCTGACTCTCTGCTGACTGGAAGCAGCTACGTCTCCGGTGCACTGGGTAGCGAAGTGGCCAGGTTGACCACAACGGTAACAAGTATACCCGGTACGGTATGGTCCAACATGATCTCGCCCGCAACGTGGGCAAGATCTGCGCGGTCCTGGCAGTGCTGGTGGCGGTGGTGCTGCCGGACGAAATGCTGGCACCTTCCCCTTATCCCGGGGCTGCATCATCTGTCTGGAACTCGAGGGACGAGTGAATGTAAC
>NW_010967518.1:0-596 GCF_000463585.1 Tarenaya hassleriana | reverse complement strand
CGAGGTTTTGGGGCCAATCTCGGTCATGGGCTGGTCCGAATGTGGTCTGGGCTTGGACGTGGCTTGGACTCGAGCTGGAGGGTGCCAAGAGGTCGGGGTTAAGTGTCCCATGTCCGTCCTTGGTCCGTGGCATGAGTTGTCCCGTGCTAGAGCTTCTCGGGTGTGTCCGCAAGGAGCTATCGGGCTGGCCGAGAAGTGCTGGACTGGTGCGGACTTCCTCGGACGCGTGCGAAGCAAAGTGTCGAGCTGGTCGAGGTTTGCTGAGCAGGTCCGAAGTTTCTCGAGCGGAGCGACAGGATTTCTCGGACGCGTGCGGAGTTCCTCGGTAGCGTGCGAGCTTCCTCGGTCTTCCGGCCATCCGTAAATGTACCTGTATGAGCGGATGAATGAGAAAAAGAAAAGGACACGGGAAGTGAAAAATTATCCATTTTTCCTCCTGACACTATATAGGTTTATTTGCAAAAAAAGCTTCTGGCACCAGGAAACATTGAAATGTTTGAGCAGAAGTACGCCTCTAGAGAAATATCGGCTGGGAATTTTGATCTGATTTTTTGTACACAACACTATGATGATATGGCCTTATTTGTGGCAAAGTT
>NW_010967517.1:0-596 GCF_000463585.1 Tarenaya hassleriana | reverse complement strand
AATACGAGATTTTCAAGAACATAAAATGTAGACTCTTCACCAAACTAGAAAAAAAAAAGATAGTTAAAATTAGGAATAACATAAAAGCATGGAATATGAACAGTTCACAGTGGAGCCCACCCAATCTTAGGTGGTCTTCTCCATTAGATAGATTCAGACAATCAATCTCATAGTAAAAAAAAAAAACGGTTATTTGATTAATTCGAATCGGTTATTATTTGAGTAATTCAGATTTCGAGTCACTGATATCGTCTTTACTAATTTTTTTTACTGTATATTTTAACTTTTTTTATTATTCAGGAAATTTTCCTCATATTTTTTCAATGATAGTAGCAGTATTTACTACTAAATAAATAAAGTAAAAAGGTAAAAAAGAAGGATCTCATTTATTTCCTGATTTTTCTTAGACGTTGCCTCTTTATCACTCACTTCCTTTTGTAACATTTGTTTTTTTTTTTTTTTGTGTGTTGCTTTTTACCTTTCGACAAATAGGGAGATTATTTATAATTTAATATCGGTGTCCTTTTTTTTAAATACCAGTTCACCTACACCCTCAAAGAATTACTGCGTATATATACATACATATATATATATAT
>NW_010967516.1:0-596 GCF_000463585.1 Tarenaya hassleriana | reverse complement strand
TATTTTGCAGAATACATCATGGATAGCAACCAAAGCAATAACAACCGACAAGAACAACAAGTCGCGGGTCAATCCTCTCCAAATGCAAGCATTGTTGGGAGAGATGCAAAGGATGATGCGGGCTGAATTACAGAACATTCAAGAAAGGTTAGATCGAGTGGAGGATGAAGCACAAGGTGTTCGACAAAGACAAGGACGAGATCATCGAAATTTTCCTCGAAGAGCAAGGAAATTGGTAGAAGAGCTAAGTGATGATGAAGACGAAGAATCTATGGACAGATTCCCTTTGCAAGGCCGAAAAAGACAAAGACATGAGCGAAGAGCGAGAAATCATGTTGATGATGACTTGGGGAGTATCAAAATGAAGATACCATCATTTCAAGGACGAAATGATCCGGAGACATACCTCGAGTGGGAAAGAAAAATAGAAATGGTGTTCGAATGTCACCATTATTCTGAGTTGAAAAAGGTAAAAATTGCAGCCTCAGAATTTCGTGATTATTCTCTTGTTTGGTGGGATCAGTTGACAGTTACCAGGAGGAGGAATGGTGAACATCCTATTCAAACATGGGATGAAATGAAGGCTGTTATGAGGA
>NW_010967515.1:0-596 GCF_000463585.1 Tarenaya hassleriana | reverse complement strand
GCTACTCTACTAGCTTTCTTACTAAAGCATTGCTCGACATACTTCTTGAGTTTGAAAATCGATTCTTTCAAAGGAAAATTTTCATGCTTCTTTTTCGTTCTATCGATAGTCCCATCAGTCGTGAGAAAAGAAAGTCCTGCGGACCCTTCGACGGAGCTGAATCTTGACTTTCGAGGTCGGGAAGGTTAGCTTCCTATCCTACAAGAAAGGAATGATTCTAGTTCCCGTAATACTCATGGATTGAGAATGGAATAGGAAATGAGAAGGAAGAATAAGACATTGACCGTAGGACAGCGCAGGGGATGAAAAGGAATTGATCTGGCTGATCCGGACGGGACTACGAAAAATTGACTTCCTTCAGCTTTCAAGCGGGAAATAATGAACCCGCCGCTCTCGTGGAACAATCAGTTTTGTTGCTTACTACTTGGCCTTAGATGATCAATCCTGAACTGATGAACTCTACTATCGGCTTCGTTGCCCCAGCCCGGTCGGCTATGAAAGAGATTCACTACTTGTTGAGCTACTTACTTTACGGCTCGTGAGCAAGGATGATAGATTCTATTTATCCTCCGTTTATCCTGAACTACCTAAGATTC
>NW_010967514.1:0-596 GCF_000463585.1 Tarenaya hassleriana | reverse complement strand
TCTATGTTATCATGTTATTACGTTATACCCCTATATCTAGTATGTTAGAACATATAGATGTTTCGTTTAGAGTGTTAACATCATGATCATGGTTATAAATATGTAATGATAAACTAAACTTAACCATGACGCAGAATTATATATACAATGTTTATAAAATAGTATAAATCCATATGGGTATATTTACAAACAAGTTCAAGCATATTTTGACTACGAGTGCACCCAAACCATGATATACTAACCATTATCTACGTATAAATCGTATTTATGGTTGTGTGCAATAAAATGTACATAAAATCAACAGTTTATGCACTCTAAATTTTGTAATATCACTTATTCTATACATATGTATGTACATCATATATATTGCACACAATATATTACATTTTGGGTGTATACATTATATGACCGCAATTATACAAATAGCACTCAAACTCATATAGATGTTTATATATGATTACTACGTTGTATGCACTCATCTATAACTCATAATGTAAAATCGTTATAAAATATTTATGTACAAGTCAATGGCATATACTATGTATAAACATGCTTATAAATACATGTTTTAGAGTGATTACATATGTAAATATGAT
>NW_010967513.1:0-596 GCF_000463585.1 Tarenaya hassleriana | reverse complement strand
TTTGTATTTGAGGAGAGATGTTCATTTAAATTTTTTTTCGATTTGTAAAATATAGCTGAAGTAAAGTTATGATAAACTTTCGAATTATAAAAAAAAACAATGGTGATGATTCATGAATATATATATATTATATATATATATATATATATATTTCTACAATATTTTGCCCTAAGGCTGCTCAACTTAGCTTTCACGCTTATTCACTATTCGCATGCTTCCCCTTTTTAGGGCACTCCCAGATGGCTCCAACACGCGTGCCTTTTTTTTCTAACTATATATATATTAATATTTTACCATTTTCCCAATTTTTTGTCGAGGGAAATTAATTTGCTTTCACTGATTTTTGTTACTTTGGGTTGACTAAATCTGCGTGGAATATGCATGGGAGTAATTTGAAAATATGAAAACAAAGAGTTACTGTGCTTATTGTGAGATTAAAAATGCATGAATCAAGCCCACGGTGGATTCCATCAATCAATTGGCAATTATTATTATTATTACTACGTTGGTAAGCGTAACACTAGTACGTTATTTGCGAGTTTACAATTTTAAAAAAATATTGATTGGTAGCTAATTAATTGTTCAAATTAAAATCT
>NW_010967512.1:0-424 GCF_000463585.1 Tarenaya hassleriana | reverse complement strand
GTTGGTCCGGCGGACCAGACTTCGGTTTTGGTCAGGAAACCTCGGCGGACCAAGGAGAGAAGACGACGGACCAAATAGTCCTGGTCCGGCGGACCAAATGTTGGTCCGGCGGACCGGACGTGACGTTTTGGTCCGACGGAATTTTCTGGTCCGGCTGACCAAGAGTTGGTCAGCCGGACCACACGAACAAAAGCCCAGAACGGAGTGGCGGACTGAGTGTGCTTGGTCCGGCTGACCGGATTTGGTCAGCCGCTGACCAGCACTTCAGTCAGCGCATACCCAGGTCCGGTCCGGCTGAGGAAGAAGAGACGGAGTGGTCCTGGTCCGGAGCTGACCAAGCTTGGTCAGCCCCGGACCAACTTAACTGACCACTACGCGCCTCTTCTTCCGGTCCGAGCTGAGTCCGTCTACTGTGTTGGTTTGG
>NW_010967511.1:0-597 GCF_000463585.1 Tarenaya hassleriana | reverse complement strand
AGTCTATTGACATGGGGTTTGGGTTTTGAGTGTCCCATGATTAAATGACGTTTGATTCATGTTTTGATTGAAATAAGAATGTTGGTGAATTACTTGTAACAAATCATATGTGTTTGTGCGAATTTGGTGGAAAAGACAAAAATGCAAAAATCGACCGAAAATACGGGTCAGGCCAGACCATACGTAGTCTGTACCCAAAATAAATAAACATGTAAGTTTAAAAACCACAGAATGAACCGATCTAGTTATCCGGAAGGACCAGAACTAGATAGGTCAAACCGAAGGAAAAATTCGGTAATTTAACTGGAAAGACTCAAAGAAAATATAAAAATAAATATAAAAGACTATACAAGCGGAAATGCATGTATAATAAAAAAACTATATAAATGCGTGTGATTGGGGTAGCTGGCATGGCGTTAACGTTAATTCGATAGGGTTCGGATTAATGTTTAGCGCGTGATTGTAGAAACGGACGTTTGTGAATGATTGCACGATGATTGCAAGATTGCGTCCCATCTATGGGCCATCCGATCCGGGTCGGTTGTCACCCATATGGGATATGATTGTGAATGTGGCGATGATACGATCGCGCCAACG
>NW_010967510.1:49489-56021 GCF_000463585.1 Tarenaya hassleriana | reverse complement strand
TCCTTGCGGTGAGTTGTGAATCGGGTTATATATTTTAGACTCGGTACACACGTATCACATATCGACTCGGGTTGCCTTCAGAGCTGGGCAACATCCACGATGTATTTCCATGTGTCGATGCTACAGAGATACGTAGCAGACTCTTCCCATGTGCTACAACCTTAGGAGTTAGAGTTCACGAATTCTACGCACTGTCGAGACGAACCGTAACGGAAGGTTAAGAAACTGAGGACAAAGGAAGTGCCATTGGTGAAGGTGTTGTGGAGAAGCCAAGGGGTCTCGGACACGACTTGGAAACCCGAGGAAGAGATGCGTAACAACTACCCCTACCTTTTCACTTGATGTTGTACGAACAATTGTGTATGCCGATGGATTGTATGGAATTCCATCTGATGCATGACACTGCTGTAATGGAAGTGTTGGATATTGTGCTATGAATGCGAGTGAATTGACGACATCATGTAATTCCGAATTCGGGACGAATTCTCTTTAAGGGGGAGGATTTGTAATAACCCGAATCCAATATTGAATATTTAATTAATTTCGCAGGAGAAGAATTATATAAACATGTACTAAACCTCATGAAATGGACCACAAAGTGTTGGGAAAAGGCTCGAAAACCACCCCGAGCGAACAAGATTAGAAAAGACAAGGAAACGACAAGAGAAAGGAGAAAAATGTGTCTAGACCGATCGGTCTAGCACGTAGACCGACCGGTCTAGCCGATAGCGAGACCGATCGAAAAAAAAGTCTGGACCGATCGGTCCAGGCCCAGACCGACCGGTCCAGGCGAGAGAAAATATCAACTGAACTTGCACTTTTGGACGCGTGATTGGGGTGAGATTAGGGGCCTACGGATGACAAAAACCCGACCTAATCACCCATAATTGAGCACTAATGTTCCCTAAACGACCTTACTCGACCTAAGCCTCTGAATCTCTCTAAAAACGGATCCAATCCTGCTCTAAAAATCATCTGGAGCCAGAGAAATTTGCAGAAGAAAAACTAAGGGAAGAAGAAGAAAGAGAGGGAGGGGAAGAGAGAAAGAGAGGGAGAGAAGAGGAAAGGAGCTCGTGGGAGCAAAGAGGACCAGCCTCAGGAGGTCTAGGAGGGGCACCATCGCCGGAGTCACCGGAAAACGACAATGAATCCGGTAAAAAACTAAGATCTGAATCTGAGCAAGGTGAGTGGCTCGAGTTACCTCTGTGTAAGCTCATTTTCATCGTTTTTATGGTGTTAATTCGATGAAACCTTGGCATGATTAGAAAGTGGAAGTTGCAATGAACACATAGAAACAAACGGCACTCGATTTGGTGAAGAAACGAGTAAGATATGAAAGGTTGAAAATTGGAGAAAAACTGTAAATTTGCAGAGAAAAACGCAAACGCATGTTAAGTCCGAGACTTTCGTGCCATTACCCAGAAAATAGGTGCGATTGAATGAATTCTTAGTTGGAATCAAAAGAGGACATTTCAATGAGCATTTAGAAACAAATAGCACTCAATTTGGACAAGAAACGAGTAAGTTATGAGCTAACGAAGTCAGATCAGAATCTGGGACGAAAATCACGAAATCGCGATCTGTCTCCAGGCCCTGGACCGATCGGTCCAGAAATTGTCTGGACCGACCGATCCAGACCCAGGGAAGGCCTGGACCGACCGATCCAGACCCAGAAAACACCGAAAACACCCGAAATGACCTAGACCGACCGGTCCAGACCTCGGGAAAAAGACCTTGGGATGAAATATAAACCTTGGGATCGACTAAACTATGTGAAGACCGAGCCGAAACATGACAAAATGAAAAAGGGAAGAATTGGAATAAATTAATAAATTGAATGCATGGTGAGATGTGCGACATACACCGAGTGAATCGTTGTATGTTGTTTGGGTTTTATTCTCCATCAGGCTAGTCGTAAACCCTAGTCACTTCTCATGACAAGGAGCGCCTCTCACGCCCGTCACGTCTCATGACGTTGGCCACCGCATCTCACGACAATCAAGTATATATGGCTTCACCCCATAGAATCAGCCGTAAACCCTAGTCTTATCGTATGACCAGGAGCGCCTCTCACGCCCGTCACGTCTCATGACGTTGGCCGTCGCATCTCACGACAATCAAGTATGTATGGCTTCGCACATAGAGTCAGCCGTAAACCCTAGTCACATCACATGACTAGGAGCGCCTCTCACGCCCGTCACATCTCATGATGTTGGTCGTTGCTTCGCGCAATAATCAAGTCCCATATGGCTTTGCACCATAGGGTTAGCCGTAAACCCTAGTCACATTACATGACTAGGAGCGCCTCTCACGCCCGTCATATATCATGACGTTGGCCGTCGCATCTCACGACAATAATGCGCCTCACGTGCACGTCACTTCTCGTGACAACCGCTATCACTTCTCGTGACCCATCGAAAAATAAACCCAATCATCATACAACGATTCACTCGGTGTATGTCGCACATCTCACCATCCATTCAAATTATTGATTTATTCCGATTCATCCCTTTTACATTTTGTCGTTGTTCCGACTCATTTTTCACATAGTTTGGTCGATCCAAGGTTTATATTTCATCCCAAGACCTTTTTGGCTCAATTTCACAACTCTTTTAGTCTAGACCGGTCGGTCCAGGCATTCCCGGGGTCTAGACCGGTCGATCCAGGCATTTTCGAGCGTTTGAGGTATTTTCAGGGTGTGGACCGATCGGTCTAGAGTCTGGACCGATTGGTCTAGAGCCTGGAGATAGATCGCGATTTCGCGATTTTGTTCCAGGTTTCGGTTCGACTTTGTTGGCTCATAACTTACTCATTTGTTATCCAAATTGAGCGCCGTTTGTTTCTAAATGTTCCTAGAAATGTCCTCTTTTGTATTGATTCATTGATTTTGAATGCATTACATTCCCGTTATATGATTGGCATGTTAGTTATATTTCGGTATCCTTGAATCATTAGAGAATGATTCTAAACTCCCTGGTCAGTTATCATTGTGGGAACAATGATGAATTAAGACTAGCATGAGGTGTGATTGATGCATTGGATGCATATCACAATCATGGGTACTCGTTGTGAACGAGTGACTGGATGACCCGCATGAGATTGTCACATGGACAGAGTCATGACGTGAATCTCATACAACGGTTCGTTCTTGGATCCTCAGACCTGAGATGTCTAGAGTATCTGATATGAGGAGTGGCGTGTGTTGACTGCGTCAAACGTCGTCTTTAACCGGATGATTATAACGGCGTTGATCAGATACGTTCATGAATCATATGGAGATAGTAGACATGCAATATGGGACTTGTCACCTCCTTAAGAGGATAGATATCGCTGGGCCCTCTCGTGGAAATCGGACTATGAAAACGCGTGGCCACGCTATAGATGAAGTTGCATCTATTTTATTAGTTGATTTGCCAAGACGAGAAAGCAGTTGAACTTGAAGGGTGGCTCAAACCATGCCCTTGTTCAACATATGATATCGTGAGACAAAGGATCAGAACTCGAGCTGTTACTGTCTTGGTTAGATCACCTCTAACTCAATTCAACGTGGGTAGTTATGGCGTCTTCCTAGAGGCTAACCATGACTTGTAGATCGGGAATGGTTCTCGAGGCTGCTGCACTGCGAATGGGCCTACGGGATCACACACCATTAGCTAGGGATGGACTTATATGTGAAATATCGGAAAGGAAGACTTGGATTTGGTCGAACAAATGGTTTTTCGGATCAAATTAGAGTGTCGGGACGAATTCTGCCTTCTGACTCGGACCGAGTCAGTATTTGACTCTGACCAGTCAGTTCCATGCGAGTCGAAGCCCAGAAAGTGTTTTGGGCTTGGCTGATGTTTTGACTCGGACATAGTCAATACTCAATGGGTTGAGTCAAGAATTGACAATGGGCTTGGGCTGATTCGTTCTGACTCGACCGAGTCAGAGTTCTGACTCGGACCGAGTCAATACTCGGAAATTCTGACTCGGACCGAGTCAATACTCGGAAAAAGTCTCTTTTCACAAGGATTAGGGTTTCTAACTTATAAGGAGATGTTGGACGCCGTCCTAAGAGTAGAACTCATTTTCAGAACCCAAAAGACAGAGCAAAAACTCAGAAAAAATCGTTTCTTTAATAGTTTTAGCTCCCGGGATTAGATCTCACTTGATATACTTCACAGATCCTAGCAGATCGGTTCCAAAAGCGTTTGGAATCCTTCCCGTCGGTGTGGATACGTGTAGAGGGACTGTAATTTCAGTCCTAGGTGATTAAACAGGCCCCGGATCAACTCCTACTTCCGTTTCTTTGCGAAAGAGGTAAGTATTCGATTCCCACGGTGATATACACGTTTTTCGGGTTATTGCACAATTGGTTTTTGTGTGACGTTTGGCTAGGTTTAGATCTTTTTCTTCTGCTTCATGAAACCTAGAAACCAAACCCTAGATCGATGAGATCGCATGCTAGGAACCCGCAGGGAACCCAACAGTGGTATCAGAGCCTGGTTCTCTGTATATCGTCGGGCCTATTGCTTGTTTGCATGATTTTAATTGTTAAAGTGCATGTAAACAATAGATCTTTGCAGGTTTGCATGATTTTAATTGTTAGAATGCATGTAGACCATAGATCTTTGCATGTTTTTTCATGGTTTTAATGGTTAGAACGCATGTAAACATGAGATCTATGCTTGTTTGATGATTTTGAATGTTGAATGATACATGGATGAGTTTGGGGGTCGAAGACGGCTTGATGGCGCACCAAAACGGGGTGAAACCCTAGATCTCGTGGCCAAAAAGTATCTACCAGAGTTTTGACTCGGTCAGAGTCAAGTGTTGACTCGACCGAGCCAGAACGAGAGATCTCCCAGAGTTTTGACTTGGACAGAGTCAGAGTTTTGAACTCGACAAAGTCAGAACGACATATCAGAGTTTTGACTCGGACAGAGTCAAGTGTTGACTCGACCGAGTCAGAACGAACCAAAATGAACAGACTCGGCCTTACAGACTTCTGACTCGGACCGAGCCAGTTTTGACTCGGACAGAGTCAGTACAAAAAGTTGTCTGGTTGTCAAGTATTGGGGCTTCTGACTCGGACCGAGTCAAGTGTTGACTCGGACAGAGTCAGTTGATCAGACTTTGTTAGATGCAATTGTTGCATCGTTTCAAGTGTCTGAGCCGAGATTGTGATGCACATTGGATGAACATTATGAATGTTTAACCAATGAGAGTGTTTCGGTACATAATTTAAAGCAAGCAAGTGTTGTTTGGCCAAAGGATTATGTACACAGACGATTCAATTGAACTAAGAGTAGTTCAACCGAGTTGATCGGCACAACTTGACTGAACTGACTTGAATTCAGTTAAGGTATCCTGGTGTTCAAGTTACCTATGCCTCATGTAATCTCAAGCTATTACCGCCCATTAGTAGAGCAACTGTCAAGGCCTCGATCGTCATGGTTATGGGTCATGCCCTAGATGAGCGTGTCTGATTATCTGGTGAGGCAGTATGGAGAAATCGTGATTCTCATAGCTCGAAAATGGTTGAGCTTGAATTGGGTATCAAGTCGGACTTGGACCTGATGGTAAGGATGGGATGAGGAACATACAGTGATAGCGTATCACTATCCCATACTCATGCCCTAGCTGACTCAAAAGCATGTGAAATATGGATCCTACCTCACTTAGAAACTCATTGAAGGTGTTTTTCTTAGTGGGAGCCTATCATATTGCATCTATTGTCTGTGTTAATATGTGTACTAAGCGACTTGCATATTTTGTGTCTGTTTGTCTATCCTTTTCTGTAGAACATATCTGTTGCAGGAATCTGAATAATCTCACCATGCGATCTATCCTTATGAAGGATAAGCCTCTGACCACGGCTTCTAGATCGATCATTGATGCTTTTGAAGCATGAGGATGATGATCTGGACGTGTCCAGCTTGATGCTTGGAAAGATGTCTTCGGAATTGCATGAGCAATTAGATGACATGGACAATTCATTGATGGTTGATCAGTTGAATATGTCATTCCAAGAGAAAGCTGGGAGCCAAGGGAAGAATGATATGGTGGTTGTTCGAAAGAGTTCCAGCAAAAAGAAGCGTTCCAAAGGTAAGGGCAAAAGGAAATTTTCTATACCAATGTCCAACAGCATGACAGAAATAACACTCTTCCTTCTTGGGTTTAGGCTTAGGCTTAGTGACAACACTTATCAATTTCCTTTTGCCCTTACCTTTGGAACGCTTCTTTTTGCTGGAACTCTTTCGAACAACCACCATATCATTCTTCCCTTGGCTCCCAGCTTTCTCTTGGAATGACATATTCAACTGATCATCCATCAATGAATTGTCCATGTCATCTAATTGCTCACGCAATTCCGAAGACATCTTTCCAAGCATCAAGCTGGACACGTCCAGATCATCATCCTCATGCTTCAAAAGCATCAATGATCGATCTAGAAGCCGTGGTCAGAGGCTTATCCTTCATAAGGATAGATCACATGGTGAGATTAACCAGATTCCTGCAAAAGATATATATACTACAGAAAAAGACA
>NW_010967510.1:47725-48445 GCF_000463585.1 Tarenaya hassleriana | reverse complement strand
CCCGCTAGAGGAGGTTATCTGTACTTTGTTACGTTTACTGATGATTTCAGTAGGTACGGTTATGTCTACTTGATGAGACATAAGTCTGAAACGCTTGAATTGTTCAAGACTTTCAGAAACGAAGTGCAGAACCAACTTGGCAAGAGGATCAAGTTGCTTCGATCTAATCGAGGTGGCGAGTATATGAGCCAAGAGTTCACTGACTATCTGGCAGATTGTAGGATTGTCTCACAGCTGACTCCACCTGGAACACCACAGTGGAATGGCGTGTCTGAGAGGAGGAACCGGACCCTATTAGATATGGTACGGTCTATGATGAGTCAGGTCGATCTTCCTAAATCCTTTTGGGGTTACGCCTTGGAAACGGCAGCGCTTATACTGAACAATTGTCCAACAAAGTCGTGTCATCTTGCCCATCAAACATGAATCGCATGATTCGATTGATTCATAATCAAAAGAATCAAGAAGTCCATCAGAATGAAGCTTCGCTATGCGTTTCTCGTTGATGTGGACAAGTCGACAATGCCAGAGATAGGTCGGGTTTAAGTCGTTCGGCTTAAACCGCTTGATACTAACATTATAGATCGACCTGTATCCAGATGGTTCATCTTCCAAAACATAAAGGCCATTAAACCGGTAACCCTTACCATAGAATAAATCGCCTCTATAAATGGACAGACATTTGTTCTCAATAACAAATCTGAAACCATCTGAGTCTAA
>NW_010967510.1:44615-45066 GCF_000463585.1 Tarenaya hassleriana | reverse complement strand
CCTGTAATAGAAGGTTCAAAAACATATATAGGATTATGAGCATGATACGTACCTCTCTCCAATGATGGTCCTATGTATTCCTTTGTCCTAAGCCTTTGAGTTAAGGGCTTCAATTTGACCTTCGGGACATTCTCTAGACTCCAATCCGCTTTATTCAGCATCCCCGTGCTAGGTGGTGGCTCTCTGGTCTCTTGAACGTCTTTAATAATCGTCGTGGAGGGTTCGGAGACGTTCGTAGAAGAATCGGGCGTGTCGATGTGAAAAACGTCTGATTTGCTCAGAGACTGGATCCGGTCCGATTCCAGGTGGACTCGGTCCGTTTCCAGTTTGTCTTCAGTTTGGATCCGGTCCGATTCCAGATGGAATCGGTCCGGATCGACCTTCTGTAAAAATCTATCTTCGGAGGCGGTTTGGATCCGGTCCGTTTCCAGGTGGAATCGGTCCGGATCCA
>NW_010967510.1:44049-44376 GCF_000463585.1 Tarenaya hassleriana | reverse complement strand
ATCTTCATCGTAAGACGACCAGCACGAACATGAACCACCGCATCGGCCGTGTTTAAGAACGGTCGGCCTAGTATAATTGGTATCTTCGAGTCCTCGTCCATGTCTAAAACAACAAAATCAACGGGAACATAATAATCCCCGACTTTCAATGGGACATCCTCGAGAATACCTGCAGGATACTTGACGGATCTATCCGCAAGCTGTAGTGCCATCCTCGTCGGCTTAAGATCTCCAACGTTGAGCTTCTTATAGATAGACAATGGAAGCAAGCTCACACTAGCACTCAAATCGCACAATACACGGTCAATCTCAATGTTCCCGATTTTG
>NW_010967510.1:40891-41876 GCF_000463585.1 Tarenaya hassleriana | reverse complement strand
GTGAGCTATGGCTTTCCCTTTCTCTTCAGTAGTGTGTCTAGACGTCGTTCCTTTTTCTGTGGTAGTAATAGGGACCGTCTCAGGCAGACTTTCTCCACTTATAAGCTGAATGGCATTGACGTGTTCTCGTGGATTCGGTTCGGGCTTTCCAGGAAATGTGCCTTGCTGTCTAGAGGGTTCTGATGCAAGCTGCGCAATCTGCATGTCCACATGCTTCAGATGAGCCTCGAATCCATCTAATCTCCTCTCAAAAGTGTCTTGCCTGACTTTTATACTCTGTATCTCGGTCTTCAACTCAGTAAATGATGTCTTCTGATCGAGCATTAGTTGGGAAAGCATCGTCTTGATGTCCGCTTCATCATTCTTCGCAGGTTGAGGTGCTCGGTAACCCTGATTCTGCTGCCCGTATCCTGGATTCTGCTGCTCATATACCTGATTCTGCACCTGAAAACGTGATTGAGTGAAGCCCGGTGGATTCTGAGGGATTCTGGAAACGCCCTGTTGCTGCGCATTCAATGCTCCGCTCGGATTTCCGTAGGAGAAACCGGGATGATTCCTAGGCGCATTCGGGTTGTAGAGATTAGAAGGATTCTGGTACTGATTCCTTCCAATGTAGTTGATGTCCTCAACCGGTTCTTCCTCTGATGTGGCCTAATCAACCAGAAACATACCAGGCTGGACTTTCTGCGGGATAGACGTATTCTTGAGTCCCATATGCTGCTTGATCGCCGATAAATCAGACATGACTGCCTTCAAAGCAGCAGACTCGCCCAAATCTGCCCGTCCTGCAGAGCGTCTGATGCTATCTCCTGACACTATTTCTAGGTCTTTCTTGATTCTAGATCTTAGCTTGTCTTCTTTTTCTTTTTCTTTTTGTTTTCTTTCTTTGGATTTTGCGGATTCACTTGGTTTCGAGTTCTTTTTCTTTGCGATTTGCAGGATTTTAGTGCATGACACGTAGCTCTACTCGGAGAGAAGACCTAGT
>NW_010967510.1:37392-37906 GCF_000463585.1 Tarenaya hassleriana | reverse complement strand
TTCCAAACAGTCAACCGTTGCAGATTCGACTACAGAAGCCGAGTATATAGCAGCATCAGATGCAGCTAAGGAAGCTGTTTGGATCAGGAAATTCGTGGGAGACCTGGGCGTCGTTCCTAGCATTGCAGATCCCATTGAGTTCTATTGTGACAACAATGGTGCGATTGCGCAAGCTAAGGAACCACGGTCACACCAGAGATCCAAACACATACTCAGGCGATTTCACTTGATCAGAGAAATCATCGACAGAGGAGACATGAAGATAAGTAGAGTGTCGACGGATGATAATACTCATACAGCGGTTCGTTCTTGGATCCTCAGAACTGAGATGTCTAGAGTATCTGATATGAGGAGTGGCGTGTCTTGGCTGCGTCAAACGTCGTCTTTTAACCGGATGATTATAACGACGTTGATCAGATACATTCATGAATCATATGGAGATAGTAGACATGCAATATGGGACTTGTCACCTCCTTAACAGGAGAGATATCGCTGGGCCCTCTCGTGGAAATCG
>NW_010967510.1:34579-37296 GCF_000463585.1 Tarenaya hassleriana | reverse complement strand
TTGTTCAACATATGATATCGTGAGACAAAGGATCAGAACTCGAGCTGTTACTGCCTTGTTTAGATCATCTCTAACTCAATTCAACGTGGGTAGTCATGGCGTCTTGCTAGAGACTAACCATGACTTGTAGATCGGGAATGATTCTCGAGGCCGCTGTCACTGCGAATGGGCCTACAGGGTCACACACCATTAGGGATGAACTTATATGTGAAGTATCGGAAAGGAAGACTTGGATTTGGTCGAACAAACGGTTTTTCGGATCAACTTCTGACTCGGACCGAGTCAGTTCCATGCGAGTCGAAGCCCATAAAGTGTTTTGGGCTTTGCTGATGTTTTGACTCAGACCGAGTCAAAGTTTTGACTCGGACAGAGTCAATACTCAATGGGCCGAGTCAAGAGTTGACAATGGGCTTGGGCTGATTCGTTCTGACTCGGACCGAGTCAATACTAACTTATAAGGAGGTGTTGGACGTCGTCCTAAGAGTAGAACTCACTTTCAGAACCCAAAAGACAGAGCAAAAACTCAGAAGAAATCGTTTCTTTAATAGTTTTAGCTCCCAGGATTAGATCCACTTGATATACTTCACAGATCCTAGCATATCGGTTCCAAAAGCGTTTCGAATCCTTCTAGTCGGTTTAGGTACGTGTAGAGGGACTGTAATTTCAGTCCTAGGTGATTAAACAGGCCCCGGATCGACTCCTACTTCCGTTTCTTTGCGAAAGAGGTAAGTATTCGATTCCCACGGTGATATACACGTTTTTCGGGTTATTGCACAATTGGTTTTTGTGTGACGTTTGGCTAGGTTTAGATCTTTTTCTTCCGCTGCATGAAACCTAGAAACCAAATCCTAGATCGATGAGATCGCATGCTAGGAACCCGTAGGGAACCCAACAATTATTACATCTATTTTCTGGGTAATGATTCGAAAGTCTCGGACTTAGAACAAGTTCGTGTTCTTCTCTGAAATTTACAGTTTTTCTTCGATTTTCAAACTTTTATATCTTACTCGTTTCTTCACCAAATCATGTGCCGTTTGTTTCTATGCTTTTCTTAAAACTCCCACTTTCTAATCATGCCCAGGTTCATCAAATTAACACCATAAAACCGATGAAAATGAGCCACTCACCTCAAACCAGATATGTTTTGGTTTTGGCCGGATTTGGTGGAGTTTTCCGGCAATGCTAACGTCAGCGGTCCTCTCAGACGTCTAGGGTTATCCCTTGTTGCTTTACCGAGCTCTTTTCCCTGTTCCTTCTTCTCCTTTTCCTTCTTCTCCTCTCTTTTCTCTCTTTTTCTTCTCTGCAATGTCTCTAGTAACAATGGCTGACCTCCTCCCTTGTGTAGGGCTTTTAGAGAAGATGGGGGAGCTATAGTGCAGAGAGGAGGATAGGATTACGAGCTGGTGTCTCTTACTATGCTTAGGGTGGGGTTAGGCGGCTATTAGACTCCTTTTGACGCATGTATGTCGCGTCCAATAATGCCAGTTTGTCTGATATTTTCCTTCGCCTGGACCGATCGGTCTAGACGTATTTTCTCTCCCCCAATTTTTCTGGCTCGTTCGGTCCACAACGTGCGTCATTTACGTCCAGACCGGTCGGTCTACACGCTAGACCGATCGGTCTAGATGTATTTTCCTCCTCCTCTTATCGTTTTTCTCATCTTTTCTCGTCTTGTTCGCTGGGGGCGGTTTTCGGGCCTCTTCCCAACACCTTGTGGTCCATTTCTCAAGGGTTTAACACTCGTTTATATAATTTTTCTTTTCCGAAATGAATTAAATATTCAAAACCGGATTCGGGTTATCACAAGTCGTCCCCGAATTCGAAATTACGTGATGTCGTTAATTTACTCATATTCATAGCACAAGACCCAACACCTCCATTACCGCAGTGTCATATATCAGCTAGGAATTCCATACGATCCATCGTCATACACAAGAGTTCGTACAACATCAAGTGAAAAGATAGGGGTAGTTACTACGCATCTCTTCCTCGGGTTCCCAAGTTATGTCTGAGACTCCTTGGCTTCTCCGCAACACTTTCTGTTGGGTTATCTACGGGTTTCTAGCATGCGATCATATCGATCTAGGGTTTGGTTTACTAGGTTTCATGCAGCGGAAGAAAGATCTAAACCTAGTCAAACGTCACACGCAACCAAACTCGCAAAACCCGAAAAATCGTGTATATCACCGAGGGAATCGTTACTTACCTCGTTCTCGATGAGACTTGAAGTTTATTTCGATCCGGGGCCTGTTCTAAATCACCAAGAGCTGAAAGTACAGCTCCTCTACACGTATCCACACTGACGGGAAGGATTCCAAACGATTTGGAACGAATCTGCTAGGATTAGTGAAGAAAAGGGTAACTCAAGAGACGAGATCCAATCCCGAGACAATAGAAATCGAAGAGAATAGGTTCTCTAGGGTTCTAGGATGTTTCTCTGAGTTTTAGGTCGGCTCTCTCTTTAAGTTTGGACGAAATC
This sequence comes from Tarenaya hassleriana, assembly GCF_000463585.1. Taxonomy (NCBI): domain Eukaryota; kingdom Viridiplantae; phylum Streptophyta; class Magnoliopsida; order Brassicales; family Cleomaceae; genus Tarenaya; species Tarenaya hassleriana. Next base: position 34,817 of record NW_010967510.1, on the reverse strand, counting down.
CCAAACTTAAATAAGATTAGAAAACCCTAAAACGAATTTTTGGAAATATTCCGGATCCCGGTCCGCCGGACCAGGAGCTTGGTCCGGCAGTCCGAGGCCCACGGACCGGCTGACCTGAAGGCTTGGTCCGGCGGACCACGTGTGGTCAGCTCCGGACCAAGACCCTTCTTGGTCAGCTCGGTCCGACTTGCCATATCTCGGTCCGCCTGTCCCAGAATCTGGTCAAACTTGGTCAGCT
>NW_010967510.1:29079-30118 GCF_000463585.1 Tarenaya hassleriana | reverse complement strand
CTTGTTCACTCGGCTCAGCGTCTACTTGCTGCTCTCGAACTTCCTCAAGTTCGATCCTACTCCCACTGACTCTTTTGGAGACGAACTCTCGCTCCATAAAAGTCGCATTCCTGGCAATGAACACTTTTTTCCGCTCATGCCTGAGAACAATTCTCAGGTTGCGGTACCAGTCGAGAAAGTTTCCACCAGTGAGTCTCTCCCGATCCAGAATGGATCGCATGGAGAGATTAGCCAGATTAGCTGCAGCAGTCATATTCTACAGAAAAAGACAAACAAACAGACAGAAAAAATATGCAAGTCGCTTAGTACGCATACTAACACAGATAACAGATGCAATATGACAAGCTCCCACTAAGAAAAACACCCTCAATGAGTTTCTAAGTGAGCTAGGATCCATATTTCACATGCTTTTGAGTCAGCTAGGGCATGACGCTCAAAGACATGCTATTTAGGTAGACAACACATTGTCAATCACATCCTATGTGATTCCTAGATGAGTATGGGATAGTGATACGCTATCACTGCATGTTCCTCATCCCATCCTTACCATTAGGTCCAAGTCCGACTTGATAACCCAATTCAAGCTCAACCATATTCGAGCTATGAGAATCACGATTTCTCCATACTGCCTCACCAAGATAATCATGGCACGCTCAGCTAGGGCATGACCCGTAACCATGACGATCGAGGCCTTGACAGTTGCTCTACTAATGGGCGGTAATAGCTTGAGATTAATCATGAGGAAGAGAACAAAATTTCGGACTTGAGAAGTGTCTGAGGTCCAGTCCGGAGCTGACTAGAATCTGGTCCGCCGGACTGACCTTGGTCAGCTTCTCTGGTCCGCCGTTCTGTCCGTTTTCGGAGAAATTCTGAGCTTGGTCCGGGGGTGACCAAATTTGGTCAGCTCCGGACCAACTCAGTCTGTTTCTCCTGCTCCGAGCTGACCAGGAATCGGACTCAGTTCGAAAACTGAACTTGGTCCGGGGCTGACCAAACTTGGTCAGCCCCGGACCAACTCGGTCCGTTTCCTTGGTCAGTT
>NW_010967510.1:27897-28098 GCF_000463585.1 Tarenaya hassleriana | reverse complement strand
TCGGTCCGCCTGTCCCAGAATCTGGTCAGCGGCTGACCAACTCTTGGTCAGCCGGACAAGGTCTGGACAGATGACCGCGGACCGAGTTTCCGGACTTCCCGGACTTACCAAACTTGGTCCGGGGCTGACCAAACTTGGTCAGCTCCGGACCAACGCACTGAAAACTCCTTTTCATGCTCGTTTCGGTCAAATCTCGTTTCC
>NW_010967510.1:16708-27036 GCF_000463585.1 Tarenaya hassleriana | reverse complement strand
ACTCGTTCACAACGAGTACCCATGATTGTGATCTACATCCAACGCGTTGATCACACCTCATGCTAGTCTTCATTCAACATTGTTCCCACAATGATGACTGACTAGGGAGTTTAGAATCATTCTCTAATGATCCAAGGATGCCGAAACACAACAAACATGCTAATCGTATAACGGATAAATAATGCATTCATAAATCAATGAATCAATACAAAGTAAAATGTCATATCATGGATCATCCTAGAGCATTACAACCAACACCTTCACCAATGGCACTTCCTTCATCCTCAGCTTCTTAACCTTTTGGTCCATTATTTGTAGTGGTTCGTCTCGAAAGCGCGTAGCATTCGTGAACTCTAACTCCTGAGATTGTAGCACATGGGAAGGGTTTGCTACGTACCTCTGTAGTATCGACACATGGAACACATCGTGGATGTTACCCAACTCCGATGGCAACCCAAGACGATATGCTACTGTGCCTACCTTCCCAATCACCGGGTAAGGTCGGATATATCGCGGTTCTAGTTTGCCGTCTTGACCAAACCTAGCGTGCCCTCGCATGGCCTGAACTCAAAATAACGCTTGATCCCCAACTTCAAGTGTAAAATCCCGTCTCCTCTGGTCGGCATATGATTTTTATCGATCCTGCGCCTTCTTCAAGTTGACCCGAATCTTACGAATCACCTATGTGGTCTCTTCCACGATCTTAGGTCCGAACTCCCGTCTCTCCACAATCTCTGTCCAACATAAAGGCGTCTTGCACGACCTCCCATACTGTGCCTCATACGGTGGTACTCCAATACTCGCATGGTGACTATTGTTGTACACAAACTCACCCAACGTCTTGTACTGATCCCACGGGGCTCCCCATTCTAAAACACATGCGCGAAGCATATCCTCCAAAGTCTGTATCGTTGTTCTGACAGTCCATCTGTTTGGAGATGATATGCCGTACTCATCTTTAGCTTTTTCCCCAACGCATCTTGTATTGCCTTCTATAGGCGTGATGTAAATCGAGCATCTCGGTCCGAGATGATCTCACTCGGCACCCCATGTGGTCTCACAATCTTGTCAATGTAGATATGCGCCAACCACTCGATCGGATACTCCTGACTTATAGGGAGGAAGTGATCAGATTTGGTTAGTCGATCCACGACTACCCAAATAGCGTTCTTCTTCCTCGGTGTAAGTGGTAACCCGACTACAAAGTCCATGGCGACAGAATCCCACTTCCATTGCGGTATTTCCAACGGCTGCAATTTTACTCCCGGCATCTGTCGTTCTGCTTTCACCTGTTGGCAAGTGAGACATCTGGCTACATAATCGGCAACGTCTCTCTTAATCCTTGGCCACGTGTACCATCGGCGTAGACCCTGATACATCTTATTTCCCCTGGATGTATCACTAGTCTCGTCTAATGTGCCTCAACTAATATCTCTTGTCTCAACGCGGGGTCATCTGGCACACATAGTCGGGTTCCCAAACTCAGTGCTCCTTTCTGATCAATGCCGTAGCCCTTAGGACTATACTCCTCGATTCGGTCTCGGTAACACGATAGTAAAGGATCACTGGGTTGTCTCAGGATTACTCATTCCACCAACGTCAGAGTTGGTTCCTTCTGCTCCAATGTCAAATGCCCCTACATTGCAGTCAACTCTGCGGCGTTTTTGCGAGATGAAGTCACTGTATGGATAGCAGCCAAGATCTGTTTCCGGCTGAGTACATCTGCTACCACGTTAGCCTTACCGGGATGGTAGGCTATCTCCAAGTCATAATCTGCGATCAACTCTAACCATCGTCGTTGTCTTAGGTTTAGGTCCTTCTAGTCCATGTTGAGCTTACTTTCTCTCCATACAGATACGACCTCCAAATCTTTAGCGCATGAACTACTGCTGCTAGTTCCATATCGTGCGTTGGGTAATTCTCCTCATGTTTCTTCAGTTGCCTCGATGCATAGGTGATCACATGTCCCTCCTGCATTAACACACAATCGAGTCCCTGCTTGGACGCATCAGTATAAACTTCGTATTGTACGCCCGATCGTGGTAATGCTAAGATAGGTGCTGAGGTCAAACGTTGTTTCAATTCTCGGAAACTAGCATCGCATTCAGCAGTCCACTCAAACTTGACGTTCTTCCCTGTCAGCTTCACCATAGGTTGGGCTATCTTGGCAAAACCCTCCACAAATCTCCTGTAATAACCTCCAAGCCCGAGAAAACTCCTAACTTCCGTAGCAGAAGTCGGGGGTTTCAAAACCATAACTGCCTCGATTTTTGCCGGGTCCACCTGGATTCCTTGGGCTGATACAACATGACCCAAGAAACCAATCTCCTGTAACAAGAAACTGCACTTGCTAAACTTTGCGTACAGACGGTGCCCTCTCAATTTGTACAAAATCTTCCTCAAATGCTCCTCTGTGTATGTTGGTCTGGCGAATAGATGAGAAGGTCATCGATGAAGATGATGACGAACTCATCTAAATATTCCATAAACACGCGGTTCATCAATTGCATGAAGACCGTTGGTGCGTTCATGAGTCCAAAGGGCATGACTACGAATTCAAAATATCCATATCGGGTCCGAAACGCCATTTTCTGTATGTCCTCCTCCTTGACTCGGATCTGATGATATCCTGATCGTAAGTCGATCTTCGAGAACCACTTGGCCCCTTGCAGTTGGTCAAGTAGCTCATCAATCCTCGGCAGCGGGTACGGATTCTTGATTGTCACTTGGTTGAGCCCGCGGTAATCAATACACAAACGCATATTTCCGTCTTTCTTTTTCACAAAGAGTACTGGTGCTTCCCACGGTGAAACGCTCGGGCGTATAAATCCTTTCTCCATCAATTCATTCTATTGTTTCTTTAGCTCAGTCATTTCTATCGGTGCCATCCGGTACGGAGTCTTAGTGATTGGCTCTGAGCCCGGTAGCACATCAATGCTGAAATCTTCTTCCCTCTTCGGGAGTATCCCCGGTAAATCATCCGGAAATACATCCAAAAATTCCCGAGCAACAGATGTATCTTCCAAACTCTTCTATGGTTCTTTAGTAGCCATGATAACCACTAAAAATGCATCGTTTCCCTTTCTGATCATCTTTTCAGCTTTCAGCGCCGAGATAATCGGGTTCGTCGATGGTGCTCCTCTTCCTTTAAATTCAAAACGTCCAGAATCTTCTTGAAACCAGATCGTCCTTTGGGTCAGTTGATGTAAGCCTGGTATTTCGTTAACCAGTCCATGCCCAATATGAGGTCATAGACTCTTATGGGTACCACAATAAGGTCTGCTGTCATCTGTTGGCCGCATATGTCAAGGGGTATGCCACGCAAGGTCCCGTGAACTATAGGGGTTTCCCCTGCCGGTGTACGCACTGTAAAGTTATTCATCGGATCGACCTATACCTATTTTCTCCACTATGTCTGCGCTCACAAAACTGTGAGTCGCCCCAGTGTCAAACAATGTATAACATGACACCCCGTATAAGTAGAGGGTACCTGCGATGTTTCTTTGTTACCTTTGTACTTAAACAGACAATGGTTATCCCGATTTCAATAATAATACAATACTCGTCTAGGCAGAAGAGTACCTGCGATCACATCTGCCTCGACTCCGTCGATATGAACCTCCTCCTCTTGAATCTCCTGCTCCGCTTCTAGGGCATAAACCCTCGGGGCCACTCCAGCTCCGGCCGCAGGTCTCGGTGGAGGTGGTGGTCTAGCCGCTTGTGCTTGCGGCTCTACGGGTCTCAGCGTACAATATGTTGCATAGTGTCATGGCTGCTGGCACCGATAGCAGGCAAGTGGCCCTCGCCGAGGTGGCGGAGGTAACGCCTGGGTGACTGGTGCCTTACCCTTGTCTTGTACTCGGCTGCTCTGGCCAGTCTGACCAGTCTTCCCTGTTGGACGCGTATAGGGGTGGCGTCTGGGAGGACTTCGGTCGCGGGCCCTGCTGGCTCTCTCCTCCTTCTCCGCTTCCTCTGCCTTCTCCAGCTGGTCAATGCAATGGCTCAAAGTTCGGAACTCGTGGAGTGCAACTCTCCAATGGAGCGAGGGTCGCAGTCCCACGACGAACTTAGTGATCTTCTGGCTCTTCCGAGGCACCAGATGCGCCGAATAGTTAAGCATGCGTACGAATTCAGCTTCATACTCCCTCACAGTCATGTTCCTCTCAGATTCCTCCTTGAATTCGTCCCAGGTGAAACGATGTCCATCCGGCATCTCCTGTACCACCTTCGCCCACCAATGTCGAGCTTGCCCGGATAAGTGATGACTCGCTAGTAGTGCTCAATAATGTAGGGGGCACTGGACATACTCCAGGTCCCGTGTGATGCATGTCATCCATTCTTCTGCAACCTCAGGATCCAACGATCCCTCAAATCTGATAGTGTGCATGGCCCGCAACTCCCGAACAATCGGTAGGTAGTCTCTCGCCGCTGTTGGTGCAGGTGGCGACGGAGGCAAGTCCTCCTCCACCCTAGGTTCCGGACCTCGCGCTGGTGGTGGGGGTGGGAGATTTACCATCAAGGTTTGTATCATGGTCTCTTGGAATGCACGGAATTCGTTCTGTATCTCCTCCTGGAATTCCCTAAACTCTGCATCTTGGGGAACATGGTTGGGGGCGTTGTTGTCTCCCGTCGTAGACTGAGCACGTCGTGGTGCCATTTCACTGCACCACGGTTAAGATAGCGTTAGCGGTTACCTCAGACAACACATCGTATGTACGGTTCTTTGCAAACAATTTTTTTTTTCTTGGGACATGGTTTTCGAAAACATTTTCATTGTAAAAATCTTGAGGTAGTGAGGCATCCTTTCCTATGGAACTACAATCAAGTATGTATGGATTCGCACCATAGAGTCAGCCGTAAACCCTGGTCACATCACATGACTAGGTCGCCTCTCATGCCCATCACATCTCATGATGTTGGTCGTTGCTTCGTGCAACAATCAACTCCCGTATGGTTTCGCACCACAGGGTTAGCCGTAAACCCTAGTCACATCACATGACTAGGAGCGCCTCTCACGCCCGTCACATCTCATGACGTTGGCCATCGCATCTCACGAAAACAATGTACCTCACGCGCACGTCACTTCTCGTGACGGCCGATGTCACTTCTCGTGACCCATCGGAAAATAAACCCAATCATCATACAACGATTCACTCGGTGTATGTCGCACATCTCACCACACATTCAAATTATTGATTTATTCTGATTCATCCCTTTTACGTTTTTTCATTGTTTCGGCTCATGTTTCACATAGTTTGGTCGATCCAAGGTTTATATTTCATCCCAAGACCTTTTTGACTCAATTTCACCACTCTTTTAGTCAGGACCGGTCGGTCCAGGCATTTCCGGGGTCAGGACCGGTCGGTCCAGACATTTTCGGGCGTTTCAGGCATTTTCAGGGTCTGGACCGATCGGTCTAGAGCCTGGACCGATCGGTCTAGAGCCTGGAGATAGATCACGATTTCGCGATTTTGTTCCTGGTTTCGGTCCGATTTCGTTGTCCAAATTGAGTGTGTTTGTTTCTAAATGTTCCTAGAAATGTCCTCATTTGATTCCAATTAGCAATTAATCAAATTATTACATCTATTTTCTGGCTAATGATTCGAAAGTCTCGGACTTAGAACAAGTTCGTGTTCTTCTCTAAAATTTACAGTTTTTCTTTGATTTTCAAACTTTCATATCTTACTCGTTTCTTCACCAAATCATGTGCCGTTTGTTTCTACGTTTTCCTTGAAACTCCTACTTTCTAATTATGCCCAGGTTTCATGGAATTAACACCATAAAACCGATGAAAATGTTTCTGGTTTTGGCCGGATTTGGTAGAGTTTTTCGGTGATGTTAACGTCGGCGGTCCTCTCAGACGTCCTAGGGTTGTCCCTTGTTGCTTTACCGAGCTCTTTTCCCTGTTCCTTCCTCTCCTTTTCCTTCTCCTCTCTTTTCTCTCTTTTTCTTCTCTGCAATGTCTCCAGTAACAATGGCTGAGCTCCTCCCTTTTGCAGGGCTTTTAGAGAAGATAGGGGAGCTCTAGTGCAGACAGAAGGATAGGATTACGAGCTGGTGTCCCCTACTACGTTAGGGTGGGTTAGCCGGCTATTAGGCTCCATTTGACGCATGTATGTCGCGTCCAATAATGCCAGTTTGTCTGATATTTTCCTTCGCCTGGACCGATCGGTCTAGACGTATTTTCTGTCCCCCAATTTTTCTGGCTCGTTCGGTCCACAACGTGCGTCATTTACGTCCAGACCGGTCGGTCTACACGCTAGACCGATCGGTCTAGACGTATTTTCCTCCTCCTCTTGTCGTTTTTGTCGTCTTTTCTCGTCCTGTTCACTCGGGACGGTTTCCGGGCCTCTTCCTAACATCTTGTGGTCCATTTCTTAAAGATTTAACACTCGTTTATATAATTGTTCTTCTCCAAAATTAATTAGATATTCAAAACCGGATTCGGGTTTTCACAAATCCTCCCCCCTTAAAAAGAATTCGTCCCCAAATTCGAAATTACGCGATGTCGTTAATTTACTCATATTCATAGCACAATACCCAACACCTCCATTACCGTAGTGTCATATATCAAATAGGAATTCCATACGATCCATCGTCACACACAAGAGTTCGTCCCAGTCAACTTATCCTTCTCAAGGATAGATCGCATCGTCAAACTCGGTACACTACCGGTTGATGCCATGTCCTACAGAAAAAGACAAAACAGAACGAACAAAACAAAATGTAGATTCTATCAATGATCTACTACCAGCTAGTCCATCATCAATCAATGACAACATAGATGCAAATACAAGCTATACTCGCAAAAATAAAAATAACCCTATGCTATTTAGGTAGACATCTAATGTCAATCACATCCAATGTGACTCTTAGATCTTTTATGAGACTATGATATCGAATATCATTGCATACTCGTCTCATCTGTACCATTAAGTCTCAAGTCAAACTTGACAACTTAACCTAAGGTAAACCATATTCAAGCTGTGGAAACCACGATTTTTCACCATGCCTCACAAAGATAATCCAGCACGCTCAGCTTTGGCATGACCCATGTTACGGACGATCGATGCCTTGACAAATGCTCTAGTAATGGAAGGTACACACTTAGCATTACATAAAAAGGGATTTTTTAAAACCACTCTTAGATCAAGCATCTACTTTCAAGCTATGAGAACCACCATTTCTCCATCTTGCCTCACCAAGAAAATACGGCACATCCAGCTTTGGCATAGCCCATGACACGTACGATCGAGGCCTTGACAAGTGCTTTACTCGTAGAGCTCCTAGATCTAACTGGTTTCTGTGCAACGATTGTACCATCCTGATCAAAGATCAATTGTTGTTCCTTGATCAGATGTATTACATAATCCGAATAGAATGTCCATTCGATTATGTAATCCCAATCCCGAAGCTCCCAGACAATCAGGCATATCCAATATCTTGATCAAGTTACATGCACTCAATCACTATGGACCATCCATAAGAAAGAATCATGTATATTTGAGTAACAGTTAATCAAATTAAACAACAATTGCATAATCGGATTAGAAAACGGAAACATTTCGGAATCTGGGTCTCGGACCGTCTGTTCTAGATGCAGAACGGATGGTCCAACCTCTGGAGAACGTACGTTCTAGCCTCAGGAGTCGGAACGGATGTTCCACCCTCAGACCAGCCGGAACGGACAGTCCGCAGCAGACGGAACGGATGGTCCAGAGTAGACCTTCCATTCTATTCTACTTAGTCCGCCATCCCTAGACCGTCCGGTCTGTTGGGTTTCCTGGGATCTCTAGAGCGAATCCTGTTCCTAAGAGATCGATTCTAGGGTTTGCACAGTGGATGTAAAACAAAAATTTAATAAACCCTAGAACTATGCTTCTATGAATCGTAGAAACGTTAGAATGCTTACCTCAATCGATCTGGGGCCTGTATCAATTGAAGAATTCGTCTGATCACGAAAGGGAGGAAGAATACCTCACCCTCTACACGTATCCACACCTCGGGATGGATTCCAACGGTTGGAACTTGTCTTCTAGGACCCGAATCTGCTATTCGGTTTTGTGCCTCGAGAAAACGGGACTTCGATCACACTCTTGAACCTCTTGGATCTCACCAAAAGTCTGTCAAAAGTGTTTTAAAGTCAGCCTCTCTTCATTACGGTTTAATCTCATTCTTATAAAGTGATTTAACCCAAATTACGGTTTAATTTTCGAAAAACCCGAAGGCCGGAACGGACGGTCCGGAATTGCACTTGGACCGTCCATTCCAGAATGTAGAACGGACGGTCTGCCTTTAACGTGGACCGTCCGTTCCACCACGTAGAACGGACGGTCTGCGTCTTAACGTGGACCGTCCGTTCCAGTCTACTGAACGGACAGACCACTGGACCCTCGGGTCTGGACCGTCCGGTCTGACGTTCCGGTCCGTCCGGTCTAGACGTTCCGGTCCGTCCGGTCTGGACCCTTCCGACTCGGTTCTTCGTCGTTTTCTCTCGTGCATTTCTCCCTTCCTGCGTGTGTGACCCTATAGGCTCATTCGATATAGTAGTATAACCCAAAATCTCTATTCCGGATATACAAGTCATAGACGGTCTCTAGCAAGACACTATGACTACCTATCTCGAATAGAGTTTGTTCGTGATCTTACGAACGCAAGCGCTGATTCCGGTTGATGATCCTTTTGTATCACGATATCATATGTCGAACATAAGGCATGGACAAGCCACCTTATCTGATTCGACTGCTTTCTCGTTCACTGAGTTCGACTGTCTGAAATAGACGACGTTCGTCTATAGTGCGACCACACATTTCTACAGTCTCGCTCACACGAGGGGCCTAGTGATATCTCTCTCTTTTACGAGAGGTAAAATCACGTCTTGACTGTCTACAATCCAGTACATGATTCGTTTCGTACCTGATACACGCCTTTATAGTTCTCCTGTTAGCAAGACGTTTGACGTATTCAAAGTACGCAACTCCTCATGTTGGATTCCGTAGATATCTCAGGACTTAGGATCCAATCATGGAACCGCTATATGAGATTCAAGTCATGACGCTAGTCCATGTGACAATCTCATGCGGGTCAATCCAGTATTCCGTTCTCCAAAGAATACCTATGATTGTGATCGTATCCAATACCTATGATCATCTATATGATCATCAATCACACATCATACTAGTCTTAGTATATCATTATTCCCATAATGATACATGACTAGGGAGTTTTAGTATTGTTCATAACAATACATGGATTTCATAACATATTAAAGCATGCACAATATGTAATGAATCAAACACTCATCCATAAAACTATAGAACGTGTCAATACATCAAATGTATCATAATAAAGCTCGCATAACAGTACATCATAGAGCACTAAACCAACAATCTCCCACTTGCTCTAATCATAGACTGCTAAACATCTAATGCCCATATCCCTAACATGACCTTCATGCTTCGACGAAGGGAGAGGCTTCGTCAATGGATCGGCAATGTTGTCATTTGTCGATACTCTGCAAATGTACACGTCTCCTCTGTCTATGATCTCCCTGATAAGGTGAAATCGTCTGAGTATGTGTTTGGATCGTTGATGGGATATGGGTTTTTTCGCTTGTGCGATCGCTCCATTGTTGTCACAATACAGAGCAATGGGACTATCAGCACTAGGAATGACACCCAAGTCGCCAACAAACTTTCCGATCCAAACAGCTTCCTTTGCTGCGTCCGACACTGCAATATACTCAGTTTCTGTAGTAGAATCTGCAACGGTCGCTTTCTTAGAACTCTTCCAACTAACAGCGCCTCCGTTTAAGCAGAAAACATATCCAGACTGTGATCTGTAGTCATCCGGGTCTGACTGAAAACTAGCATCGGTGTAACCCTTTATAGCGATCTCGTCTTCCGACCCACCGTATACAAAGAACACGTCCTTAGTCCTTCTCAAGTACTTCAGGATGTTCTTGACGGCTAACCAGTGTGACTCACCTGGATCTGACTGGTATCTACTCGTAATGCTTAACGCATAGGATACATCCGTTCGAGTACAAAGCGTGGCATATATGATGGATTAAATTGCCGAATCATATGGAATCCGATCCATGCGTTCTCGCTCATCAGGTGTCGTAGACACTGACTCTTGCAGAGAACTGTGCCACTGCTCATCGGTTAGGTTCCTTTTTGGAATCTTGCATCTTGAACCGCTTCAAGACCTTATCGATGTAGGTACTCTAACACAATCCTAGAAGCCGCCTTGATCTATCTCTATAGATCTTGATGCCTAAAATATAGGCCGCTTCTCCTAGGTCTTTCATAGAAAATTGCGTTCCT
>NW_010967510.1:15893-16688 GCF_000463585.1 Tarenaya hassleriana | reverse complement strand
CCTATTAGGAGAATGTCATCCACGTACAGCACTAGAAAAACTACTGTGCTCCCACTGACCTTTTTGTAAACACATGGCTCGTCTTCGTTCTGTGAGAAACCAAACTTTTTGATTGTCTCATAAAAGCTAAGGTTCCAACTCCTCGAAGCCTGCTTCAGTCCATAAATGGACCTCTAAAGCTTGCACACCTTCCCCAGGTTTCTTAGATCGACAAAACCTTCGGGTTGTGTCATGTACACATCCTCGGTCAAGTTCCCGTTAAGGAACGCGGTCTTGACATCCATTTGCCATATTTCATAGTCGTAATATGCGGCTATGGCAAGTAGGATCCTGATGGACTTCAGCATAACTACGGGCGAAAAGGTCTCATCATAGTCAATACCATGAATCTGACGGAATCCTTTTGCCACAAGTCGTGCCTTATACGTGTGCACGTTGCCATCCATGTCGGTCTTCTTCTTGAAGATCCACTTGCATCTGATGGGTGTTATCCCTTCAGATGCATTAACTAGAGTGCATACTTGGTTGTCTGACATGGATTGCATCTCGGACTTCATAGCCTCGCGCTATTTCTCGGAATCCGGACTTGCCATAGCCTCTGGATATGTGGTAGGCTCATCATGTTCCAATAACATGAGCTCCTCATTCCCAGTCACGAGAAATCCGTATCTCACAGGCTCTTGGCGAATCCTGCCTGATCTCCGAGGTTCACTCGTCGAAGGTTGAGTCACAACTGGCAGTGAATCAGGTTGAACGTCTTCAACTTGTTCACTCGGCCCAGCGTCTACTTGTTGT
>NW_010967510.1:9157-15556 GCF_000463585.1 Tarenaya hassleriana | reverse complement strand
CATATCTCATAGGGCGTCGTTTCAGCCGGCTTCGTTGGACTTCAGTTCAGCAGGTACGCAGCGGTCTCTAAAGCATAGCCTCAAAAGGACTTCGAAAGATTTGTCTAACTCATCATCGATCAAACCATATCTAACAGTGTTCGGTTCCTCCGTTCAGACACGCCATTCCACTGTGGCGTTCTAGGAGGAGTTAATTGTGATAAAATACCATAATCAACCAGATAGTCAGAGAACTCTTGGCTCATATACTCGCTACCACGATCGGATCGAAGTGTCTTGATCGTCTTACCAAGCTGGTTCTGTACTTCGTTTCTGAAAGCCTTGAACATTTCAAGTGTTTCAGACTTATGTCTCATCAAATACACATAACCATATCGACTGAAATCATCAGTGAACAAAATACAGATAACCTCCTCTAGCTGGACAGCTCATTGGTCCGCATACATCACTATGTATCTGGTCCAATAACTCTGTCGCTCTCTGTCCTTTCCCCTTGAAAGGATGCTTCGTCATCTTACCCATTAAACAAGACTCGCAAGATTCAAGAGACTCAAAGTCAAATGAATCCTGAAGACCTTCTGAATGAAGCTTCTAAATGCGCTTCTCGTTTATATGGCCTAGACAACAATGCCAGAGGAAGATCGGGTTTAAGTCGTTTGGCTTAAACCGTTTAGTACTCACGTTATAGATGAACGAATATCTAGACGGTTCGTCATCCAAAACATAAAGGCCATTCAACTGGTAACCTTTACCAAATCACCTCTATAAATGGATAGACATTTGTTCTCAATAAATAATCTGAAACCATCCGAGTCTAAGCATGATTTTCATAATGTTCTTGCTGAAGGCAGGAACATAATAGCAATCATGCAACTCTAATACATGTCCAGAAGGTAAAGTTAGATCGTAAGTCTCGATGGCTAATGCAGCAACCTTTGCTCCATTCCCAACGCGGAGATCTACTTCTCGTTTTGCCAATTGTCTACTTCCCCGCAACCCCTGCACATTTCCACAAATGTGCGAGGCACTTCCGGTATCCTATACCCACGATGTGGAAGTAAACAAAAGTTAGCCTCTATAACAAAGACACCAGAAATCGATGCCTCTATAAGCTTCTTTTCTCTTGATCTTCCAGGTAGAGTCTACAATTTCTATACCAATACCCAACAGCATGACAGAAATAACTCTCTTCCTTTTTGGACTTAGGCTTACGTTCAGTGACAACGCTTGTCACTTTCCTCTTGCCCTTGCTCTTGGAACACTTCCCTTCGCTGGAACTCTTTCCAACAATTACCATATCACTCTTTCTGTGGCTATTAGCCTTCTTATGACAGAAATAACTCTCTTCCTTTTTGGACTTAGGCTTACGTTCAGTGACAACGCTTGTCACTTTCCTCTTGCCCTTGCTCTTGGAACACTTCCCTTCGCTGGAACTCTTTCCAACAATTACCATATCACTCTTTCTGTGGCTATTAGCCTTCTTTTAGAATGACGCATTCTACTGATCAACTATCAAAGAATCGTCCATGTCCTCTAATTGCTTACGCAATTGCAAAGTCACGTTTCCAAATATCAAGCTAGACTTGTGCGGATCATCTTCTATATGCTTCCAATAAGCATCAATGATCGATCTAAAAGCCGTGGTAAGAGGTTTATCCTTCATAAGGACAGATCGCATCGTCAGCTTCGGTATACTACCGGTCGACGCTATGTCCTACAGAAAAAGACAAAATAGAACGAAAACACATCTACATGAAGATTCTATCAATGATCTACCACCAGCTAGTCCATCATCAATCAACGACAATTTAACAATGATCTACTACCAGCTAGTCCATCATCAATCAATGACAACATAGATGCATATACAAGCTATATTCCCATATAGAAAATTAACCTACAATAATTTTCTATATGGGACTAAGATCCGTATTTCACATAAGAATGAGTTGTTACACTCAGCCTTACGCTATTTAGGTAGACATCTAATGTCAATCATATCCAATGTGATTCTTAGATCTTTTATGAGACTATGATATCGAATATCATTGCATACTTGTCTCATCTGTACCGTTAACTCTCAGGTCAAACTTGACAACTTAACCTAAGGTAAATCATATTCAAGCAGTGGGAACCACGATTTTCCACCATGCCTCACAAAGATAATCCGGCACGCTCAGCTTTGGCGTGACCCGTGTTACGGACGATCGATGCCTTGACAAGCGCTCTAGTAATGGGAGGTACACACTTAGCATTACATAGAAAAGGGATTTTCGAAACCAAACTTAGATCAAGCATCTACTTTCAAGCTATGAGAACCACCATTTCTCCATCTTGCCTCACCAAGATAATACGGCACACCCATCTTTGGCATGGCCCATGACACGTACGATCGAGGCCTTGACAAGTGCTTTACTCGTAGAGCTCCTAGATCTAACCGGTTTCTGTGCAACGATTAACATAATCCGAATAGACAATCCATTCGATTATGTATTCCAATCCCGGAGCTCCCACTCAATCAAGCATATCCTATATCTTGATTAAGTTACATGCATTCATTCACTATGGACCATCCAAAAGAATGAATCATGTCTATTTGAGTTACAGTTGGTCAGATTAAGCAACGATTGCGTAATCGGACCTAGAAAACGAAACATTTCGGAATCTGTACCTCGGACCGTCCGTTCTGGATGCAGAATGGACGTTCCAGGCTTGGCAGAACGGACTGTCTCGACTACAGAAGTCAGAACGGACGTTCCACGCCGAAACCAAGTAGAACGAACGTTCTACAGTGGACGGAACGGACGGTCCAGTTGAGACCTTCTGTTCCGAGCAACTCAGTCCGTCACCCCTGGACCGTCCGGTCTGGCTTACCCAGAACGGACGGTCTAGGGTAGGTCCACGTGATCAGATCACGTTTTCCCGCGTTCTCGGCCCTGATCAGACCCGAAACTGATCTGAATTCTTCTGTACACCCAAAATTCGAACTCATGCACCTTATGCAACATGAAACATGCAATCTACACTAGATTCAATCATCAAACATGCATAGAAATCAAAGCAAACATGGATTTAAACAATTCAAATCCTAAAACGTGCGTGATTGGATTCTACGAAATCAAAACAGAGCAACCTGACTCTGATACCACTGTTGGGTTTCCTGGGATCTCTAGAGCGAATCCTATTCTAGGGTTTGCGCAGCGGATGTAAAACAAAAATTTAATAAACCCTAGAATCATGCTTCTATGAATCGTAGAAACGTTAGAACGCTTACCTCAATCGATCCAGGGCCTGTACCAATTGAAGAATTCGTCTGATCACGAAAGGGAGGAAGAATACCTCGCCCTCTACATGTATCCTGTTGGTTGTAATGCTCTAGGATGTTCCGTGATATGACATTTTGATATTGTATTGATTCATTGATTTATGAATGCGTTACATTCCGTTATATGATTGGCATGTTTGTTATATTTCGGTATCCTTGAATCATTATCGAATGATTCTAAACACCCTGGTCAGTTATCATTGTGGGAACAATGATGAATTAAGACTAGCATGAGTTGTGATCGATGCATTGGATGCATATCACAATCATGGGTACTCGTTGTGAACGAGTGACTGGTTGACCCGCATGAGATTGTCACATGGACAGAGTCATGAATTGAATCTCATACAGCGGTTCGTTCTTGAATCCTCAGACCTGAGATGTCTAGAGTATCTGATATGAGGAGTGGCCTGTCTTGACTGCGTCAAACGTCGTCTTTAACCGGATGATTATAACGGCGTTGATCAGATACGTTCACGAATCATATGGAGATAATGGACATGCAATATGGGACTTGTCACCTCCTCAATAGGAGAGATATCGCTGGGCCCTCTCGTGGAAGTCGGACTATGAAAATGCGTGGCCACGCTATAGATGAAGTTGCATCTATTTTATTAGTCGATTTGCCAAGACGAGAAAGCAGTTGAACTTGAAGGGTGGCTCAAACCATGCCCTTGTTCAACACATGATATCGTGAGATAAAGGATCAGAACTCGAGCTGTTATTGCCTTGGTTAGATCACCTCTAACTCAATTCTAAATGGGTGGTCATGGCGTCTTGCTAGAGGCTAACCATGACTTATAGATCGGGAATGGTTCTCGAGGCTGCTGCCACTGCGAATGGGCCTACAGGGTCACACACCAATAGGGATGGACTTATACGTGAAGAATACGAAGAATGGAAACGACTCGGACCGAGTCAGTATTTGACTCGGACCGAGTCAGTTCCATGCGGGTCGAAGCCCAGAAAGTGTTTTGGGCTTGGCTGATGTTTTGACTCGGTCGAGTCAAAGTTTTGACTCGGACCGAGTCAATACTAAATGGGCCGAGTCAAGAGTTGACAATGGGCTTGGGCTGATTCGTTCTGACTCGACCGAGTCAGAGTTCTGACTCGGACCGAGTCAATACTCGGAAAAAGTCTCTTTTCACAAGGATTAGGGTTCCTATCTTATAAGAAGGGTATTGGACGCCGTCCTCAACCTAAGACAGACGAAAAGAACCCTAAAACAGAGCAAAAACTCAGAAGAAATCGTTTCTTTCATAGTTCTAGCTCCCGGGATTAGATCCCACTTCATATACTTCACAGATCCTAGCAGATCAGTTCCATAAGCGTTTGGAATCCTTCCCGTCGGTGTGGATACGTGTAGAGGAGCTGTACTTTCAGCTCTTGGTGATTAAAACAGGCCCTGGATCGATTGCTACTTTCAGATCTTCAGGAAAAAGGTAAGTATTCGATTCCTACGGTGATATACACGATTAAACGGGGTTTTACGGATGATTTTGGTTGCGTGTGACGTTTGACTAGGTTTAGATTATCCTTCCGCTGCATGAAACCTAGTAAACCAAACCCTAGATCGATATGATCGCATGCTAGGAATCCGTAGCGAAACCCAACATATTCACACCTCGGGATGGATTCCAACGTTTGGAACTTGTCTGCTAGGACCCGAATCTGCTATTCGGTTTTGTGCTTCGAGAAAACGGGACTTCGATCACACTCTTGAACCTCTTGGATCTCACCAAAAGTCTGTCAAAAGTGTTCTAAAGTCGGCCTCTCTTCATTAGGGTTTAATCTCCTTCTTATAAAGTGATTTAACCCTAATTACGGTTTAATTTTCGAAAAACCCGAAGGTCAGAACGGACGGTCCGGAATTGCACTTGGACCGTCTGTTCCAGAACGTAGAACGGACGGTCTGCCTTTAACGTGGACCGTTCGTTCCACCACGTAGAACGGACTGTTGGAGTTATCTACGGGTTCCTAGCATGCGATCATATCGATCTAGGATTTGGTTTACTAGGTTTCATGCAGCGGAAGAAAGATCTAAACCTAGTCAAACGTCACACGCAACCAAACTCGCAAAACCCGAAAGATCGTGTATATCACCGAGGGAATCGTTACTTACCTCGTTCTCGATGAGACTTGAAGTTTATTTTGATCCGGGGCCTGTTCTAAATCACCTAGGACTGAAGTTACAGTCCCTCTACACGTATCCACACCGACGGGAAGGATTCCAAACGATTTGGAACGAATATGCTAGGATTAGTGAAGAAAAGTGTAACTCAAGAGACGAGATCCAATCCCGAGACAATAGAAATTGAAGAGAACAGGTTCTCTAGGGTTCTAGGATGTTTCTCTGAGTTTTAGGTCGGCCTCAATTAAGTTTGGACGAAACCCCAAACTTAAATAAGATTAGAAAACCCTAAAATCGAATTATGGAAATTTTCCCAGATCCCGGTCCGCCGGACCAGGAGCTTGGTCCGGCGGACCAGGCTTAGTCCGACGCTCGCGGATTGGCTGACCTGAAGGCTTGGTCCGGCGGACCACGCGTGGTCAGCTCCGGACCAAGACCCTTCTTGGTCTTTCCCGTCCGCCTGGCTTCTGTCTCGGTCTGTCTGACCCACTGTCTGGTCCGCGGGTGACCAACTCTTGGTCAGCCGGACCAGACTTGGACAGATGACCTCCTAACTGACTTCCAGACCTCCTGGGCTGACCGACTTGGTCCGGGGCTAACCAAACTTGGTCAGCTCCGGACCAACACACTGAAAACTCCTTTTCATGCTCGTTTCGGTCAAATCTCGTTTCCATTCTTCGGATTCTTCACGTATAAGTCCATCCCTAGTGGTGTGTGACCCTGTAGGCCCATTCTAAGTGGTAGTGACTTTAGGAACCTTTCCCGAACCACAAGTCATGGTTAGCCTCTAGCAAGACGCCATGACCACCCATTTAGAATTGAGTTAGAGGTGATCTAACCAAGGCATTAACGACTCGAGTTCTGATCCTTTGTCTCACGATATCATAAGTTGAACAAGGGCATGATTTGAGCCACCCTTCAAGTTCAACTGCTTTCTCATCTT
>NW_010967510.1:5076-7902 GCF_000463585.1 Tarenaya hassleriana | reverse complement strand
AAACGGACAGTCATAACCGTTTGTGGCGCCTTCGCATACCAAGGTTGCTAATCACGGCGTTAGGTCTAGGTCGCGGCAGTCTTTAGACTTGTGCCAAGGTTGATTTCTACCGGTTGGTTAGAGGTCGCGGTCTCCACCCGCCTAGTTAGAGCAAAGGTCCTCGGTTCCGCATCACCTCTTGGAGTCTTGCATCTTGAACCGATTCGAGACGTTGTCAATGTATGTACTCTGACTTAGGCCAAGAAGCCTTCTCGATCTATCTCTATAGATCTTGATGCCTAGAATGTAGGCGGCTTCTCCTAAGTCTTTCATCGAAAAGACCGATCCTAGCTAGGATTTTACTCCTTGCAAGGTAGGAATGTCATTTCCGATGAGCAATATATCATCCACATAAAGTACAAGGAAGACTACTGTGCTCCCACTGACCTTCTTGTAAACGCATGGCTCATCTTCGTTTTTGCAGGAAGCCAAACGTTTTGACTGCCTCGTCAAAATGAAGATTCCAGCTCCTTGAAGTCTGCTTCAGTCCATAAATGGATCTCTGAAGTTTGCATACCTTCCTCGGACTCTTAGGATCGACAAAGCCCTCGGGTTGTGTCATGTACACATCCTCGAGCAGATTTCCGTTAAGGAATGCGGTCTTGACGTCCATCTGCCATATCTCGTAGTCATAATACGCAGCTATGGCTAGCAGAATCCGTATGGATTTAAGCATCACGACTGGTGAAAAAGTTTCATCATAGTCTATACCATGAATCTGACGAAACCCTTTCGCGATGAGTCGTGCCTTATAGGTATGCACGATGCTATCCATGTCGGTTTTCTTCTTGAAAACCCACTTGCATCCAATGGTCTTAATACCATTGAACGAATCGACCAAAGTCCACACTTTGTTGTCGTACATGGATTGCATCTCAGACTCCATGGCCTGGTGCTATTTCTCGGAATCGAAACTCGCCACAGCCTCTGAATACTATGTAGGCTCGTCATGTTCTAACAACATGAGTTCGTCGTTTCCAGTCACAAGAAAACCGTTTCTTGTAGGCTCTTGGCGAATTCTACCAGATCTCCGAGGTTCACTAATAGGTGTTGTCTCAACAACTTGTGATACAGGTCGAACTGTTTCGACCTGTTCACTCGATTCTTCGACTATTTGTGGTTCTCGAACTTCTTCGAGATCTATTCTACTCCCACTGACTCTCTTGGAGACGAACTCTCTCTCCAAGAAAGATCCATTCCGAGCAACAAACACTTTGTTCTCGGATGGGTTGTAGAACCAGTACCCTTTAGTATCCTTAGGGTAACCCACAAATATGCATTTATCAGATTTGGCGGATAGCTTATCAGAAGCCAGACATTTCACATAAACGTCGCATCCTCAAATCTTCATAAACGCTAACCTGGGATGCTTCCCAGTCTATATCTCATATGGTGTCTTCTGAACCGACTTTGTTGGACAGTTGTTCAGTATAAGCGCAGCCGTTTCCAGAGCGTAGCCCCAGAAGGATTTAGGAAGATCGACCTGACTCATCATAGACCGTACCATATCTAATAAGGTTCGGTTCCTCCTCTCGGACACGCCATTCCACTGTGGCGTTCCAGTGGAGTCAACTGTGAGACAATCCCACAATCTGCCAGATAGTCAGTGAACTCTTGGCTCATATACTCGCCACCTCGATCAGATCGAAGCAACTTGATCGTCTTGCCAAGTTGGTTCTGTACCTCGTTTCTGAAAATCTTGAACAATTCAAGTGTTTCAGATTTATGTCTCATCAAGTAGATATAACCGTACCTACTGAAATCATCAGTAAACGTAACAAAGTACAGATAACCTCCTCTAGCGGGTGAGCTCATAAGACCGCATACATATTTGATGCTTGGAAAGATGTCTTCGGAATTGCGTGAGCAATTAGATGACATGGACAATTCATTGATGATTGATCAGTTGAATGTGTCATTCCAAGAGAAAGCTGGGAGCCAAGGGAGGAATGATATGGTAGTTGTTGGAAAGAGTTCCAGCAAAAGGAAGCGTTCCAAAGGTTAGGGCAAGAGGAAAGTGACAAGTGTTGTCACTAAACCTAAACCTAAACCCAAGAAGGAAGAGTGTTATTTCTGTCATGCTGTTGGGCATTGGTATAGAAATTGCAGACTCTACCTAGAAGATCAGAGGAAGAAGAAGCTTGTAGAAGCTTCGACTTCTGGTATCTTTGTTATAGAAGCTAACTTATTTACTTCTACATCGTGGGTATTGGATACCGGATGTGCCTCGCATATTTGTGCAAATGTGCAAGGACTGCGGGGAAGTAGACAATTGGCGAAGGGAGAAGTAGATCTACGCGTCGGGAATGGAGCAAGAGTTGCTGCATTAACCGTCGGGACTTACGATCTCACTTTACCTTCTGGCCTTGTATTGGAGTTGCATGATTGTTATTTTGTACCTGCCATCAACAGGAACATCATATCGATTTCATGTTTAGACTCGGATGGTTTCAGATTTGTTATTGAGAACAAATGTCTGTCCATTTATAGAGGCGATTTATTCTATGGTAAGGGTTACCAGGTTAATGGCCTTTATGTTTTGGAAGATGAACCATCTAGATACAGGTCGATCTATAACGTAAGTACCAAGCGGTTTAAGCCGAACGACTTAAACCCGACCTATCTCTGGCATTGTCGACTTGGCCACATCAACGA
This sequence comes from Tarenaya hassleriana, assembly GCF_000463585.1. Taxonomy (NCBI): domain Eukaryota; kingdom Viridiplantae; phylum Streptophyta; class Magnoliopsida; order Brassicales; family Cleomaceae; genus Tarenaya; species Tarenaya hassleriana. The sequence goes on along the minus strand of NW_010967510.1, from coordinate 5,208 downwards.
GAAACACATAGCGAAGCTTCATTCTGATGGACTTCTTGATTCTTTTGATTATGAATCAATCGAATCATGCGATTCATGTTTGATGGGCAAGATGACAAAATCTCCTTTTACTAGAAAAGGAGAACGGGCTAC
>NW_010967510.1:1861-4193 GCF_000463585.1 Tarenaya hassleriana | reverse complement strand
TAACCATGACGATCGAGGCCTTGACAGTTGCTCTACTAATGGGCGGTAATAGCTTGAGATTAATCATGAGGAAGAGGACAAAATTTCGGACTTGAGAAGTGTCTGAGGTCCAGTCCGGAGCTGACCAGAATCTGGTCCGCCGGACTGACCTTGGTCAGCTTCTCTGGTCCGCCGTTCTGTCATTTTTCGGAGAAATTCTGAGCTTGGTTCGGGGCTGACCAAATTTGGTCAGCCCCTGACCAACTCAGTCCGATTACTCCTTCTCAGGCTGACCAGGCAGATGGACCGCAGTTCAAAACTGAGCTTGGTCCGGGGCTGACCAAACTTGGTCAGCTCCGGACCAACTCGGTCCGTTCTTTTCGGCTCCGAGCTGACCAGAGGAAGCGGAGCGCAGGCCAATTGGGCTTGGTCCGGGGCTGACCAAACTTGGTCAGCTCCGGACCAACTCAGTCCGTTTCCTTGGTCCAAGCTGACCTTGAATCGGAGCGCAGACCAACTGGGCTTGGTCCGGGGCTGACCAAACTTGGTCAGCTCTGGACCAACTCAGTCCGTTTCATTGGTCAGTCCGCCGGTCTTCGTCTCGGACCTGTGTTGTTCTCGCCTGGTCCGCCGGACCAACTTTTGGTCCGGGGTTGACCAGCGAGAACTTTGGTCCTCCTGACCAAACACGCGGTCCGGAATAACGACATAATAAGACTAGTATGATGTGTGATTGATGATCACATAGATGATCATAGGTATTGGATACGATCACAATCATAGGTATTCGTTGCAGAACGGAATACTGGACTGACCCGCATGAGATTGTCACATGGACTAGCGTCATGACTTGAATCTCATACGACGATTCCATGATTGGATCCTAAGACCTGAGATATCTACAGAATCCAACATGAGGAGTTGCGTGCTGTGATTACGTCAAACGTCCTGCGTAAAAGGAGGACTATAAAGGCGTGTATCAAGTACGAAACGAATCATGTACTGGATTGTAGATAGTCAAGACGGGATTTGTACCTCTCGTAAAAGAGAGAGATATCGCTGGGCCCCTCGTGTGAGCAAGACTGTAGAAATGTGTGGCCCGGGGCTTGTATCAATTGATCTGTTCGTCCGATCACTCTAGGCATGAAGAATACCTCGCCCTCTACACGTATCCACACGTCGGGATGGATTCCAACACCTTGGAACTTGTCTGCTAGGACTAGAGATCTCGATCTCTCTTGTGTGCAAGGTTTTTGGAGGCTTAGGGTTTTATTTTTCTTCCTCCTTTTTTTTTTCTTTTTTTTTCTTCTTCACTTAAAACCCTATAAGACATTCTCCTTATATAGACTTTCCAAATATTCTAATTTGACAAGGAATAGATTACTAGGAATCCTAATCTAATTAGGTTTCCTAAACCTGTTAGAATTCTAATCTCATTAGGTTTCCTAGATGTAATAGAATTCTAATCTCATTAGGATTCCTATACATAATAGGATTCCTAATCCCATTAGGATTCCTATTCCAATTAGGAATCTCAATCCAATTAGGATTCCTAATCGGGATAATTTAGCACACGTACTTGTCCATCCCTATTGTGTGTGACCCTGTAGGCTCATTCGACATAGCAGTATAACCCGAAATCCCTATTTCGGGTATACAAGTCATAGGCGGTCTCTAGCAAGACACTATGACTACTTATCTCGAATAGAGTTTGTTTGTGATCATACGAAAGCCAGTGATGATTCCGACTGATGATCCTTTTGTATCGCGATATCATATGTCGAACATAAGGCATGGACAAGCCACCTTATCTGATTCGACTGCTTTCTCGTTCACTGAGTTCGACTGTCTGAAATAGACGACGTTCGTCTATAGTGCGGCCACACATTTCTACAGTCTTGCTCACACGAGGGGCCCAGCGATATCTCTCTCTTTTACGAGAGGTACAAATCCCGTCTTGACTATCTACAATCCAGTACATGATTCGTTTCGTACCTGATACACGCCTTTATAGTCCTCCTGTTACGCAGGACGTTTGACGTAATCAAAGCACGCAACTCCTCATGTTGGATTCTGTAGATATCTCAGGTCTTAGGATCCAATCATGGAATCGTCGTATGAGATTCAAGTCATGACGCTAGTCCATGTGACAATCTCATGCGGGTCAGTCCAGTATTCCGTTCTGCAACGAATACCTATGATTGTGATCGTATCCAATACCTATGATCATCTATGTGATCATCAATCACACATCATACTAGTCTTATTATATCATTATTCCCACAATGATACATGACTAGGGAGTTTAGTATTGTTCATAACAATACATGGATTTCACAACATATCTAGTATG
>NW_010967510.1:0-313 GCF_000463585.1 Tarenaya hassleriana | reverse complement strand
TGTAGATTGATATCTACTAGTCATGCTCAATGCATATGATACATCTGGACGAGTACACAACATGGCGTACATGATGGATCTAATTGCCGAGGCATATGGAATCCTACTCATGCGCTCTTGCTCATCCTGTGTCTCAGAAGAATTCGGTTCAGTTTCGGGTCTGATCGGGGCTGAGAACGCGGGGAAACGTGATCTGATCACGGAGAACTACCCTAGCCCGTCCGTTCTGGTAAGCCGGAACGGACGGTCCACGGGTGACGAACTGATTGGCACAGAACGGAAGGTTGGACCGTCCGTTCTGCCATGCAGAACG
>NW_010967509.1:0-597 GCF_000463585.1 Tarenaya hassleriana | reverse complement strand
TTTCCAGGAAAAGGAGAGAAAAAGAAAAGAAAATGCTCCCCTTTGAAGATATTTTTAGGCTTACTTATAGGGGAAAAGAGGTAGCTAATTACTTGGCGCCTCTCAATTCTTAGTTCGTATAACAGTGAACAATGAATTGGATTAAAATTTTGTCCTTACATTAATTTAATTTCGTTTGACTTTATTTTTCCTTATTCCTACAACCAACACTTATATCGTGCCCAATACGATCCAAGTTCTTATTTAATCAGCATCATGAAAAACTATTTTTTGTTTGTCATTCATTTAGACTTTGTATTTTCCTTATATATTATATTTGCTAAATAAATCATTGATTCATTTTTTACCATTCCAATAAACAGGAACCATCACAAATATCGGAGATACATAATCAGCTGAAGATGGTTTTGGAAGATATTAGATGTATTTTTCTCTAATTCATGTTTCATTAAATATTAATAGAAATAAAATAATGAAATTGGTATTATAACCATATATAATTAATTAAGAGACAGAATCTACCATCTCCTATTAAAATTTACTCTCCAAATGGTTTACAAATTGGAAAAAAGTTAACCAATATTCATTAAAAAAAAA
>NW_010967508.1:0-597 GCF_000463585.1 Tarenaya hassleriana | reverse complement strand
TCTTTGATTGTGCCAATCACGGATTGTGATTATCCCTTGATTGATTCGAACCCTTAGCTTATAAAAGGGACCTTGGATCACTTGGAGAAATCATCCGGAAATCGCCTCTCTCATTTCTTCTCTCATTTCGCCGTCGGTTCTCCCTCTTGTACGAACCGTCGGCGTCCCCTTGGTCCCATTTGAGTTTTAATAAAGTCTTGCACTTCTTTTGGTTCATTTGGTTCTTCTTTGGTTTCTCGTTTCGCCTCTTTCGGTTCCCGAACGCTGCTCGTGCTTGCCGAGGAATTCTGCACAGGCTCGCAAGCCTTGTCCGAGAATTCCTTCACACGACCGTATCGAGAGTCCCGTCCGCCCGAGAAACTGCGATCACCAAGTCCCAACGTCCGCCCGAGAAGTTCCCGTCCTTCCGAGAACTCTCTTCGGACCCGACGTGCTTGATTCGCATTCTTGTCCGAGTAAACTCGGTCAAGTCTGCTCGTTCCACCCGAGGAACTCGGCCCATCACAGACCAAGGTCCGTCCCTTCTCGCACCGGCCCAGACTAGCCCGGATCCTAGTCTCAGCCTTCCCAGCCTTTCTCGGACCTCCCAGCAGGCCC
>NW_010967507.1:0-599 GCF_000463585.1 Tarenaya hassleriana | reverse complement strand
TGTGTTTGGATGCACTCTAAAAATGTTTGGATACACTGTAAACATGTTTAGATTGCATCTATACATGTTTTGACGAACTCTAAAAAAGTTTCGATGCACTCTAAACATGTTTGGACGCACTCTAAACATGGTTGGATGCACTCTAAACATGTTTCGATGTACTCTAAAAATGTTTGGATGCCCTCTAAACATGTTTGGATGCACTCTAAGTATGTTTTGACGCATTCTTAACATGTTTGGATGCACTCTAAATGTGTTTGGATGCACTCTAAACGTGTTTTGGTGCATTCAAAACATGTTTAGACGAACTCGAAACATGTTTCGACGCACTCTAAATATGTTTCGACGAACTCTAAACATCTTTGGATGCACTCTAAGTCTGTTTGGATGCACTCTAAATATGTTTCGACGCACTCTAAACATGTTTTGACGCACTCTAAAAATGTATGGATGCTCTCTAAACATGTTTGGATGCACTCTAAGTATGTTTTGACGCACTCTAAACATGTTTGGATGCACTCTAAATGAGTTTGGATGTACTCTAAACGTGTTTTGGTGCATTCAAAACATGTTTAGACGAACTCAGAACATGTTTCGAC
>NW_010967506.1:0-599 GCF_000463585.1 Tarenaya hassleriana | reverse complement strand
ATATACTTGCTAATGTTTGATACAATTTGCTCATCAGTTCACTTATGGAATAAAGTCTTGCATTATGGAGAGGCTAGGCTTCCTCATCCCAAGACTTGTCATGGGGTATGTGATATTTTCAAAACCTCCAAAATAAATTTTTTTTTTATTTTGTTTATTTCATTTATTTAGTTCATGCATTTGCAGAGTGTTGGTCCAAGTGCTCTGCAGTTACAGTACATTGCCACTGTATGCTCTTGTTACACAGGTAAGTAGTGTTTTGGCATTGAAATGGAAATGGGCCAAAATGATATGGAATTACTTTTATTTCATAATTTTATTTTCATCCACCACCTTGATAATTCCGTTTTTTTCGATGTTATAATCCTTGCATTAATTTGTGGGAGAAATTCCGAAATTTAAAATACATATATATATTTAATCCAGTTACTAGTTTAAACGTGAATATCTAAAAAAATTATGGTTTTTTATTTTAATATTCAAATAAATCACAATTCAATATTGGTGTATCGGTGTATCCAATTAAGTCGGGGCATTATCAAAAATACCCTTAATTTGCTATATCTACTTCAAGCCCTACCCTTGTGACCATGTGACCA
>NW_010967505.1:0-599 GCF_000463585.1 Tarenaya hassleriana | reverse complement strand
CCTCCCCTTCAAAATAGAAGAAGGGACGGGCAAAGCCACTTTACTTCGCTCACCAGATAGAAAGGTTGGCTTTTCGGATATCAACCTCTCGGAGAAAGTCCTTCTGGTTAAAGTGAAAGGATGCTCTAGTATATGAACATGCGCTTTGCTTTGCTATAATTGGCTTTTCCGTCTGGTATACGAAGAATATGAGGATTCGTTGAACTATATGAGTATTCTAGGTTTACAGCCCAAGAACTCTTAGCTCTTAGAAATGCTAGTTTGATTTGAACAGATCCTAACCGAAAAGAGAAGATGTGAACTAGCTGCTTTTCGCCTCATCTCTTTCTCCTTAATATGAATATGGAACTGAGAGGTCTTGACGATAGCCTTCTTCCGAACCTGCTAAGCTAACTTGTCCACGTTCACGCGAAAGAGAAGGTAAGGCTTTACCTTGTTGGGTCAAGGCTAAGCTTAGTCGGATTCTTCCCCTAGGTTTAGCTTTCGAGAAGACTAACTTGGGGATGTCACGTGGAAGAAAAACCTAAATCCATTAGCCCGGAGCCGGGATCAAAACGACTTAAAAAAGGGTACCAAACCAGAATAAAAAAGAATCAAAA
>NW_010967504.1:0-599 GCF_000463585.1 Tarenaya hassleriana | reverse complement strand
TTTTTTATTACGCGTCGACATTTTTATATCTTCGAGTATTAACATGGTTTTTTTATTATCAAATTCATAATTATGATTATAGTTTTTGAATATACTATTTAAGAATTCTTCTCGATCTTTATTTTATATAATTCATAAAGTTGGGTAGTTTAATAATTCATATTTTTGTTCATCTTAAAATGACTATAGATTAAAATTATAGTTTTTGCAAATATAAGTTCATTTGTTAAACTCGTGTATATATAATTTGTTTAGAAAGAATTGAAGACATGAAAATGTTTATATTTGCGTACTAATTTCTACATTTAGAAATTTTTATATTTTTTTACTAGTCATTTTTTAACATTTTATGGACCGTTTGGAATTTTCTCAGTAATCAAATAAAATTCGAGGTATAGTTCTAATATAATATCAAAGTATTGTTCCCATTCAACATTGTTTTGTAGATTTGTTTAAAAAAAATTGTATCATTAAAAAGTTTTTATTATTGTTTTGTAGATTGGTTTAAAAAAATTTGTATCGTTTTTTGCAGGTAGTTAGATTTATTGTGGAGATATTTGGAGAGAATCTAAATTGCAGATGAAAAAGATAACTACCAA
>NW_010967503.1:0-599 GCF_000463585.1 Tarenaya hassleriana | reverse complement strand
TTTTTTTTTTCAGGTGAGCCTTGGACTTCATCTCATGTTACTTTTCACTTGTGGGTTGCGACTTAAACAGATTGATTATCATCAGAAATGCATAAATAATATTTTTTTAAAAATTACCACTTTTGTGTATTTAGGAGCACCATGTTCTGTTTTTTCATGCATAATTTGTGCAGGGAATCCTACAAGGTAGTTTGCATCTTAGAAAAAATCTCTTGGTAGCACTTTTCTGCACTCAAATCGGGAAGGTATGTTTTAGTTATTTTTTTATAATAAATATAGACGTTCTCATTTTCATACACAAGGGTCTCATATTAAAAGAAAAAAAATTAGTTTGATGATTTTGATTACCTTTCCATGTGTATACATGTGGTTATTGAAAAAGTCTATGTATGAGATATGACAAAACAGCTGTTTTGAGTGATGTTTTCTCATAATGTTAGACAGTTGTTGGATCATAGGTCTATTTAGAGCATTTCACTGGTTGGTTGCAATTTTGATATCCGTAGTTAAACATTAACCTCCTGATTCTGTTTTAGATGCAAACGAAATTGCATTCTTTACTGTTATTTATTCCTAGATAAAAAGCAAGGTGCTACTTG
>NW_010967502.1:0-600 GCF_000463585.1 Tarenaya hassleriana | reverse complement strand
AGGAATAATCCGGTGGCTTTGACTCTCTTGAAGATAAATTTGGAGATGGACTAAACTTTTAGAAATTCTGTTTTTTAGCCTCTCTTATATGGGAATAAATCTCCGTATTTATTTTGTTACTACTCAAAACTACATATATATAAACACACTTGTATATATACATACATGTATAATGTATATATGTATGTATGTTAGTCTTATATGAGGATTATTATTTTCATTTTCAAACTGTTGTAACTATTACTCACGATATTTATCTAGGAACTCATATGTATATACATATACATGTCTTTATATATATATATATATATATATATATATATATATATATGTGTGTGTGTGTTCTTGGTGAATGGGTTTCTAGACACACATATATACATATATATTTATGTACATGGTGGTATATATCTTATATGGATTCTTGATGAATGATCGGAAAAATGGTTGAGTTTAGGTATAGAAGAAGTGTCAAAGAATCTAAGAAGAAATTCGAGAATGTGTAAAGTACTACAAGCGTGCCAAAGACGGCTTCAATGAGTTTTACATTTGACTTTTGATACTATATGTTTTAATGTTTTTTAGCGCAAATGATATTCATGT
>NW_010967501.1:0-600 GCF_000463585.1 Tarenaya hassleriana | reverse complement strand
GACTCGGGCAATAAGAATGCTGATGACCTGGGCTCAGATCATGTAATGGATAGCGTTGGAGTCAATAGAGACGATGAGATGAAGATAGATAGTTTACGCACGGTTGCCCTTGAGATAGAGAATGCAGGAAAAAAAGAAACCAGGGTTAGTTCAAATTGTGAAAGCTCTGTGCTTGATGTTCCTAAAGCGGAAGCCAGTGGACAGTGCTCCGAGAAAGAGAGCTCTGCAGGGCATGATAGAACTTCTGTCAGTCCTTTTGAGGCATCCCAAGTTACTTCCGGTTCAGATCCGAATCATCCAATAATGGAGGCTCGTGGAAGGTGCTTTGGGGAGATTAAGCAAATGATAGATGGGAAAAGCCTCATGTCCTTAACAGAAAGACATAGTGAATGCTCAGATGATGATGATCGAACATCTCGTAGTAAAGATGCTGACAATCAGGGCGAGGAACTTGTGCCAAAGGAACTTGAACTAACCCATAGATCGATACCAGATGTTGTTGTACCTGTAGACTGTAATAAGCAAGAAGATGGAAAGGTTAGTCAGGATACAAATTATTCCGTTGTACCTGTTGTTTTTGAGAGTGTGCAAGAAAAAGGA
>NW_010967500.1:0-301 GCF_000463585.1 Tarenaya hassleriana | reverse complement strand
AACCGAACACTGTTAGACATGGTTCGGTCTATGATGAGTCAGACAGATCTTCCAAAGTCCTTTTGGGGCTATGCTTTAGAGACCGCTGCGTACCTGATGAACAGCAGTCCAACGAAGTCGGCTGAAACGACGCCATATGAGATATGGACGGGAAAGCGTCCTGCGTTGTCGTTTGTTAGAATTTGGGGTTGCGACGCTTACGTGAAGCGTCAGATGACTGATAAGTTATCCTCCAAATCTGATAAGTGTTTATTTGTAGGGTACCCTAAGGAAACTAAGGGTTACTACTTCTACATTCCGG
>NW_010967499.1:51299-56266 GCF_000463585.1 Tarenaya hassleriana | reverse complement strand
AAGTCCTCGAGATAGGCTTAGTTGGGCTTCTCGGCATCCTCACACGTCCACAGCACGTTCGAATCGCCCTTGGACCTTCCCACAGGCCCAGCTGCCTCACGGATCAGCCTAATCTAACTCTAGGCCCGTGACATTTGTAGTATTAGAGCCTGGTTCGCTCACAAATGGACCAGGTCTCCCCACCGCTTCCGCAACACTCACTCATCCGAGAACCGAGAGAAGACAGGAGATTCGACACCATGTCGAGCCAAGATGGAGTCAACAACCAGCCCTTGGAGCACCACTCCGAGGCTGAGAATGGGCGTGGACGAGGTACAGACCTCGGTCCCACGACACGAGCTAGAGCACGCGCAACCGAGGCCCAAACGGGGACTGTAGAGGCACGTCTACGAGCTCTCGAGGAGGCTGAGGTTGAGCAAGACGCACGCACGGATGGTCTGGAACAGGAGATCTCCGCTGTGAGTGAGTCGACCAAGCATGTCCTAGACAACTTGGAGCAGCAAGCCCGAGCCGATAGAGACATGACCGACGAGAACTTTCGTCTTGTGCGTGAAAACCACGACCGTGAGGTAGGTGATCTGCGTACCCTAGTCCATAACCTGACCCGTGAATGCAGGTCCCTTCGTGAGATGGTGCAACAAGCCCCTGTCCATGACCGAGACCATGCACCGAGAGAGCAAGTCCTCCGAGGACCCGAGCCAAAACCCTACAATGGAGCAAGGAACTCCTCTACGGTAGAATCCTTCCTCTTTAGTATGGAACAGTATTTTGATGGTGCAGGTGTTACGGGAGAGTTAGCCAAGGTCAAGGGTGCCGGGAACTACCTCCAAGATCTCGCACAACTTTGGTGGAGAAGGACGTTGCTTGACCAATAGCGTCGGGTCACCACTTGGGACCAATTCAAGGCCGCCTTGCGTCAATAGTTCGTACCTTCCAATGCACGGGATGAGATACGGACACGCTTCCGTAGACTTCGACAAACAGGAAGTATCTCAGACTATGTCCGAGAATTCTCCTCCCTTTTACTTGAACTTGGTGATGTTAGTGATCAAGACGCTCTCTTTCACTTCAAAGACGGGTTAAAGGATTTTGCTCGTTTAGAAGTGAATAGGAGAGAAGCTAACACTTTGAGTGCAGCTATTTCTGTTGTAGAGGGACTCACGGACTACAGCGTAGCTCGTCCAAACAATCCCCACAAGCCGAGAGACGGAAACAGGCCACGTCCGAACCCCTCTCACCATGGACAGCCTCGGACAGACAAGCCTAGCCAAGGGAGCTTCAATGGACCAAACCGAAAGGCCAAGCCTCCCCCGAGTCCATGCTTCCTATGCCAAGGACCTCATTGGGTCCGTGACTGCCCAAAACAGAAGAAGATGAATGCGGTGACCAGCCAACCAAGCAAGGGCAAAGGCAAAGTCACCGAGGACGAAGGCCAAGCCATCGTCGGATCCTTACACCGCTTCGGGACGCTGTCCAAACCAGCCATCCCCGAGGATGACATGAACACCGAGACCAAGTCCAAAGGACTCCTCTACGCGGACGTGGAGATATACGGTAAGGTTGTTCCTGTCATGTTTGACACCGGTGCCTCACATAATTTCATGGATGCAGGTGAAGCTAAGAGATTGAAACTCCGAGTGGATGCGAGTGGAGGAACGGTGAAGGCTGTCAACTCTCCGGCCCAAAATGCTTCCGGTGTCGCTCGCGACGTCTGGATTCAGATTGGTGACTGGGTTGGGAAGACTAACTTCACCATACTCCCGATGGACGACTTTCGGGTCCGATCCGTTAGTACGTTCATTCCCGCTGCCACAACGACGTTGGTGATCATCGACAAGGATAAACCCACCATAGTTCCTCTCAAGGCCGCACCGACCTCATCCACAACCCTCATGGCCATGCAATTCAAGCGAGGAGTCAAGAACTCCGAGAGTTACTTGGCCACTATCCGGGACCTCAACCAAGGAGAAGAGACGGACATGCCGGATCAACCACCGATCCCGGCCGAGGTAAGGCATGTGTTGTTTGACTTTGCAGATGTCATGCCCGAGGAACTTCCCAAGAAGCTTCCCCCGAGACGTGGCATTGATCATGCCATCGAACTGATCCCTGGAGCTAAGCCACCAGCCATGCCTCCTTACCGAATGGCTCCTCCCGAGCTAGCGGAGCTCAAGAGGCAACTAGAAGACCTCCTAGAGGCCGGATACATTCAGCCTTCCAAGGCTCCCTATGGCGCTCCTGTTCTCTTCCAAAAGAAGAAGGACGGATCCCTAAGGATGTGCATCGACTACCGAGCATTGAACAAGGTAACGGTCAAAAACAAATATCCTATTCCACTAATAGCCGACTTGTTTGATCAGCTCAAGGATGCTCGAGTGTTCTCCAAACTCGACTTAAGATCGGGATACTACCAAGTGCGCATAGCCGAAGGAGATGAACCAAAGACCGCGTGTACAACAAGGTATGGTTCCTTCGAATTCAAGGTAATGCCCTTTGGTCTCACTAATGCTCCGGCTACTTTCTGTACCATGATGAACCAGCTATTCCATGAATATCTTGACAAGTTTGTTGTGGTATATCTAGACGATATTGTTGTGTATAGCCGAAACTTGAATGAACATGTAGGTCACCTTCGGACCGTTTTAAGTGTCCTCCGAGACAATGAGCTGTATGTCAAGCTCGAGAAGTGCAGCTTCGCCCAACACGAGGTAGAGTTCCTTGGCCACTACGTGAAAGAGGGAAAGCTCTTAATGGACCCGAAGAAGATTAAGTCAATCCGAGAGTGGGCTGTACCGAGGACTCTCCCCCAGTTGCGATCCTTCCTTGGATTGGTCAACTACTACCGAAGGTTCATCCTCGGTTACTCCTCAATAGCAGCCCCTCTCTCGGACATGTTGAAGAAGGACCGCAAGTGGCAATGGACGGACAAATGCCAAGCAGCCTTCGACAAGCTTCGGACCCTTGTCTCCGAAGAACCAATCATGGTTTTGCCCGACATTGGCAAACCATTCGAGGTACATTCCGATGCCTCCGACTTTTCAATTGGTGGTGTTCTTATGCAGGAAGGACATCCCATAGCTTACGAGAGCAGGAAGCTCAATGACGCCGAGAAGAAGTACACAGTCCAAGAGAAAGAGATGACGGCAATCATCCATTGTCTTCGGACATGGAGGCACTATCTCCTCGGGTCATCGTTCGTGATCAAGACTGACAATGTGGCAACTAGATACTTCCAAACGCAGAAGAAGCTTAGCCCTAAGCAAGCCCGATGGCAGGACTTCCTCGCGGAGTTCGACTACACGCTAGAGTACAAGCCCGGCAAGGCAAACGTGGTCGCAGACGCTCTCTACAGCAAACCCGAGTTGGCCACCCTCACGGGAAGTGAGCCTAGGTCTGATTTCAAAGATCGGATCCGACAGGCCATGACCCAAGACCCCGCGGCCAACCACCTCCTCCAGCTCGTCCGACAACACCAAACCCGTAAGTTTTGGGAAAAAGATGGTCTTGTCTATTCTCGCGGATGCAGGTTGTACGTACCGAAGAGCGAGGAGCTAAGGAAGGAGATCCTAAAGGAGTCCCATGACTCCATATGGGCTGGACATCCAGGAGAAAAGCGAACACTTGCCCTAATCACCGAGCTTTACTATTGGCCGAAGATGAAGAACGACATCGAGGCTTATGTGGAGACTTGTCTCGTTTGCCAACAAGACAAGGTCGAGCAAAAACGACCAGCAGGCCTTCTCAAGCCTCTCCCCATCGCGGACCACCCATGGCAATCGGTATCGATGGATTTCATTACCACTTTACCTAACTCTAACGGTTTTGGAGCTATCTTTGTAGTTGTGGACAGGTTTAGTAAGTACGGAACATTCATCCCTCTATCTAAGCAATGTCCCGCCGACGAAGTGGCTCGAGCCTTCTTCACCCATGTGGTCAAGCTTTGGGGGCTGCCTCGGTCCATCATTAGTGACCGAGATGGTCGCTTCACTAGCAAGTTTTGGACGGAGTTGTTCCGACTCATGGGGACCCAACTCCGCTTCTCTACAGCCTTTCACCCCGAGACCGACGGCCAAACGGAGAGGATCAACTCCCTTTTGGAGCTCTACCTAAGGCACTATGTCTCGGCCCACCAAGAGGATTGGTCTCAACACTTGAGCATGGCGCAATTCTCACACAATCTCCACAAGAGCGAGTCAACCGGCAAGGCTCCCTTCGAGATTGTGATGGGACGTCAACCGACCACTCCCAGTGGTCTATCCCTCACCTATGATGGTCCTAGTCCAGCAGCCCACACCTTTGCAAGAGAATGGCAAGAAGAAACCGACCAAACTTGGATTTGGTTGCACAAAGCGGCTGCAAGGATGAAGAAGTTCGCGGACAAGAAGAGGAGACCAATGGAGTACAATGTAGGAGACCAAGTCATGGTCAAAATCATTCCTCCTCACTTCCTCAAGATGAGAACTCTACATCGAGGGCTCACAAGGAAGTTCGACGGGCCATATCCCATCATCGAGAAGATCGGGAAGATGGCTTACAAATTGCAACTCCCGGAGAGGATCAAGATTCACCCCGTGTTCCATGTAAGTCTCCTCAAGCCTTACAAATCTGACCCTTTGGATGATGCTAGAAACAGGTCTACGAGAGCTCCCATCCCTTCCACGGCGCAATACACAAAGGAGGCCGAGATGATCTTGGACCGCTGACCAATTCGCAAGCAAGGAACGAAGTACCGTGAGTACTACATCGTGGAAGGGGTTGCCCGACTCCCAAAATTCATGGGAAAAGGAGGAGGACCTATGGCAATTCGCGGACATGATCCGCGAGTTCAATGCCAATCACAACTAAGCACACAAGGGCCAAAGACGTGACGAGGACGTCCCGAGTTCAAGTGGGGGAGCATGTCAAAAGGAAAAATGGGTAATTTTTCACTTCCCGTGTCCTTTTCTTTTTCTCGTTCATCCGCTCGT
>NW_010967499.1:38799-41299 GCF_000463585.1 Tarenaya hassleriana | reverse complement strand
TTCTCGGACATGTTCGGATTTTTCTCGGCATGATCAGAATTTCTCCGACCATTCGGGGTTTCTCGGACTGTAGGGGGGAGCTAGAGGGTCGTAGTCGGAGAAATTTTTCATATGAACGGAGTTCCTCGAACATGTGCGGGGTTTCTTGGACCTGTGCGCCGTTTCTCGGACCTGTTCGGACGTAGTTTCTCGGACCTGTGCGGAGTTTCTCGGACCAACGCGCACCCAAATGTGCGAAAAATCGAAAAAATAAAATCCATCGAACATTTCATGTCCAAATGAAATGAGATTTATACCACAACATAAGTATGAGATGTAGAGGCTACCCAAAAAGTTTCGCTGAAAAACTCATTCGTATGTAATTACTATGAATTATCGACGATATTCGGTAAAATATCCGGGAAAAATAGTTCCTATGCTCGGAAAATTATGAAACTTTGCCACAAATAAGGTCATACCACCTAATGTCGCATACAAAAAATCAGATCAAAATTCGGAGCAGATTTTTTTCTATGGTTGTACTTCTGCTCAAACATTTCAATGTTTCCTCGTGCCATAAGTGTTTTGGCAAATAAACCTATATAGGGGGGTGGGGGGAAAGGGGGGCAAAATATAAAGGAGATGGGAGATGGGGAGATGGGAGATGGGAGATGGGAGACGGGCGACGGATGATGGATTTCCAACGATGGGAGGTCGGTAAGGTCATGTATGTTCCCCCCTCATACACGATCGTGCCGGCATGGGATGGTCTGCCGGATGACTATCCCGCCGGTCTGAAAATTTCCGGCCACGGTTCATCGAAATTTTCAGTGCCGTCGGATTTACGCACTGAGCAGTCCCGTATGGTGCTCACGTTTGGCAAAAATTATGGTCTGGCCAGGGGGGTGGGGGGAAAGGGGGGCAAAATATAAAGGAGATGGGAGATGGGGAGATGGGAGATGGGAGACGGGCGACGGATGATGGATTTCCAACGATGGGAGGTCGGTAAGGTCATGTATGTTCCCCCCTCATACACGATCGTGCCGGCATGGGATGGTCTGCCGGATGACTATCCCGCCGGTCTGAAAATTTCCGGCCACGGTTCATCGAAATTTTCAGTGCCGTCGGATTTACGCACTGAGCAGTCCCGTATGGTGCTCACGTTCGGGAAAATTTATGGTCTGGCCGCGAACCAAAAATGCGAAACCCAAACAATCTCGTTTTTCTCTCATTCCCCGATTTTCCTCATTCCCAACAAGGGGAATGGGGGGAAAGGGGGGTGGGAGGTGGGAGGTGGGAGATGGGAGATAGAGGAGATAGAGATGGGAGATGGGGAGATGGGTGATGGGTGATGGGTGATGGGTGATAGAGGTGATAGAGGTGATAGAGATGGGAGATAGGAGATGGGAGATGGGAGATGGGAGATGGGTGATAGAGGTGATAGGAGATATGAGATGGGAGATGGGTGATGGGTGATGGTTGATGGTTCTTCAACCGACCATTCGGAGATTTCTCGGACATGTTTGGATTTTTCTCGGACTTGTTCGGAGATTTCTCGGACTTGTTTGGAAATTTCTCGGACCTGTGCGCAGTATGTCGGACCTGTGCGCAGTTTCTCGGACTGTACGGACGCAGTTTCTCGGCCCTGTGCGGAATTCCTCGGACATATGCGGATTTTTTCTCGGTCATGATCGGAATTTCTCCGCCCATTCGGGGTTTCTCGTACTGTAGAGGCGGAGTAGAGGGTCATGGTCGGAGAAAATTCTCGGATGAACGGAAATTTCCGAACATGTTCGAGGTTTCTCGGACCTGTGCGCAGTTTCTCGGCACTGGACGGAATTCCTCGGACATGTGCGGATTTTTCTCAGTCATGAACGGAATTTCTCCGACCATTCGGAGTTTCTCGGACTGTAGAGGCGGACTAGAGGGTCATGGTCGGAGAAAATTCTCGGATGAACGGAAGTTTTCGGACATGTTCGAGTTTTCTCGGACCTGTGCGCAGTTTCTCGGCACTGGACGGAATTCCTCGGACATGTGCGGATTTTTCTCAGTCATGAACGGAATTTCTCCGACCATTCGGAGTTTCTCGGACTGTAGAGGCGAAATAGAGTGTCATGGTCGGAGAAAATTCTCGGATGACCGGAAGTTTTCGAACATGTTCGAGGTTTCTCGGCCCTGTGCGCAGTTTCTCGGAGGGGACGGACGCAGTTTCTCGGACCTATGCGAGATTTCTCGGACCAGCATGTGCGGAAAATCGAAAATAATAATTTTCATCAGTCATTTCTTTTCCAAATGGAATGAAATTTATACCACAACATAAATATGAGATGTAGAGGCTTCCCAAGAAGTTTCGCTGAAAAACTCATTCGTATGTAATTATTATGAATTATCGACGATATTTGGTAAAAAATTCGGGAAAAATAGTTCTGGTGCTCAGAAAATTATGAAACTTTGCCACAAATAAGGTCATATCATCATAGTGTTGCGTACAAAAAATCAGATCAAAATTCCCAGCCGATTG
>NW_010967499.1:31628-38677 GCF_000463585.1 Tarenaya hassleriana | reverse complement strand
GGAATCCTCAATCCGTGCGGCGAACGACCAAGTGGGACGTGAGAGAGCCCAACAAGGATCGAACAAGCCTTTGGCTCGGAAATGGTCCGAGGTTTTGTGGGTGAAAGCGAGGAAAAGGAAAAGGGATCCGAGAATGGCCAAGGGGAGAAAGCCGACGGCACGGCTGAGTTTATTAATCAATAAAAGAAGGTACAAGAGAACGACGGCGGCTCGGAACAAAGGAGGAGAGACGACGGGGGTTCGTGGACCACCGTGGTTCATCCAAAACGAGCCGGCGACAAGAAGAAGAAGAATGAGGCGCAAGAGATAGGTGAATATGGGGGTTTCCCGTTCTGATCATTCCAGGGAGCCGGCGAGGTCCTTTTATTAAGGCCGAAACTCTCCTAGATGACCAACAAGTGGTTCCCATGATTCCCTCCTCAAGATCCTCATTCGAAATTCAAATTCAAAACTCAAGTTCAAATTCAAATGTAAACTACCTAGACCTAGTCAACTAAGAAAACAACAAGGACCCTTGGGCCAAGAGATGGCCATAAGAAAACCATCGGGCTCGTCCATGACCTTGTCATGGACCAAGACCTTTGGTTTTCGGCCATTCTTGGTCATGGGCTGAACCTGACGTGGCTTGGGCTTGGCCGTGACTTGGAGCTGACCTGGAGGGGTGCTGGAGGCTGGGCGTGATGGGCCGAGGTTGGTCCGAGGTCCATGGTTCGCTGTGGCCTGTGCTGAAGTTTCTCGGACACATCCGCAAGGTTTTCTCGGACAGGGCCGAGGTTTCTCGGACAGCAGCGGGTTTCTCGGGCGTCCGACATTTTCGGTCGTCCGTGAAACACGGACGTCCGTGTTTGTCGGTCGCCTGGTCCGTCCCGTGGTCCGTGTCCCTCGTCCAGGGCCGAGAACCTTGGTGGTCCGAGTTTCCCGGGAGGTTGTCCGAACACATGCGTGATTTCTCGGACATGTCCGTGCGGTAGTCTCGGGCAGGTGCGGGAAATCTCGGACAGGGCGCGTCTTCCTCGGACACGTGCGTGTTTTGGTCTCAGACAGGTCCGACGTTCTTCGGACAGGTCGCGACTTTCTCGGACAGGTGCGCAGAACTTCGGACATGGACGCGGATTTCTCGGGCAGGTCCGCATTCTCTCGGGCTGGAACGTACCTGCACGTACATGTAACCCAAAAAAGAGAAATGGACAAGGAAAAGTGAAAAATTACCCATTTTTCCTCACACGCTCTCCCACTTGAACTCGTGGCATCCTCGTCACGTACAAGCCCGTCGATGGTCTAGGGGTGTTGGGTGTCGAATTCGCGAAGCTTGTCCGCGAATTGCCAGCAGTCCGTCTCGGCCTCCCAAGTGTTTTGAGAGTCCGGTAATCCCTTCCACTTGATGTAGTATTCTCGGTGTGTCGGCCCCCTTCTTGCGATTGGACGTCGGTCTAAGATGAGTTCGGCCTCCTTGGTGAATTGGACATTGGCCGGAACCGGTGCTCTTGTGGACCTATTCCTTGCATCATCAACGGGGTCAGCCTTATATGGTTTGAGAACACTTACATGGAATACGGGGTGGATCTTGATTCGGTCCGGGAGTTGGAGTTTGTAGGCCATCTTCCCAACACGTGCAATGATAGGATATGGCCCGTCATAACGTCGTGAGAGTCCTCGGTGAAGCATCTTCATCCCTCGGAAGTTGTGGGGAAGGACCTTGACCATGACTTCATCCCCGACTTTGTACTCCATTGGGCGACGTTTTGTGTCCGCCCATTTCTTCATGCGTAAGGCGGCTTTGTGTAACCAAAGCCACGTTTGATCGGTTTCCTCTTGCCATTCCCGAGCAAAAGTGTGTGCTGCAGGACTTGGCCCGTCATATGAGATGGAGAGGCCACTAGGAGTGGTGGGTTGGCGTCCCATAACCACTTCGAAAGGAGACTTGCCAATTGACTCGCTCCTTTGAAGGTTATTGGAGAATTGGGCCATGTCGATGTGTTTCTCCCAATCCTTTTGGTGAGCACTCACGTAGTGCCTCAAATAGAGTTCCAAGAGGGCATTAATCCTCTCGGTTTGAGGGTGGAAGGCGGTGGAGAACCTCAATTCGGTCCCCATGAGCTTGAATAGTTCTTGCCAAAATTTGCTTGTGAACCTTCCATCACGGTCGGATATAATGGATCGTGGTAGTCCCCAATACTTCACAACGTATTTGAAGAAGGCTTGGGCAGCCTCATGGGCGGGGCATTCCGCAGTGACGGGAATGAAGGTCGCATACTTGCTGAACCTATCTACGATCACAAAAATCGAACCAAAACCGTTAGCTTTAGGCAACTTAACAATAAAATCCATTGATACTGATTGCCATGGGTGGTCGGCTATGGGGAGAGGCTTGAGCAATCCCGCGGGCAGCCTTTGTTCCACCTTGTCTTGTTGACAAACAAGACATGTCTCGATGTATGCCTCAACATCGTCTTTCATCTTTGGCCAATAGTAGTTCTCGGCCAAGAGAGCAAGTGTGCGTTTCTCCCCGGGATGTCCCGCCCAATTTGAGTCGTGTGACTCCTTGAGGATGGCTCGTCGAAGGGCTTCTTCCCTAGGCACGTACAACCTGCGTCCACGAGAGAAAACAACCCCATCCCTTTCCCAAAACTTTCGGGTTTGGTGGTTTCGGACAAGATCTAAAAGATGCTTGGCCGCGGGGTCTTGGGAAATGGCCTGTCGGATCCGATCCGTAAAGTCGGTCCTAGGCACACTTCCCGTTAGAGAAGCAAATTCGGGTTTACGAGAGAGGGCGTCGGCAACGACGTTCGCTTTACCCGGTTTATACTCCATTTTGTAGTCGAACTCGGCTAGAAAGTCTTGCCACCGAGCTTGTTTGGGACTTAGCTTTTTCTGCGTTTGGAAATAGCTAGTTGCCACGTTATCCGTCTTGATGACAAATGAAGATCCGAGAAGGTAATGGCGCCATGTCCGAAGGCAATGGACAATGGCGGTCATTTCCTTCTCTTGGACCGTATACCTTTTCTTGGCATCGTTGAGTTTCCGGCTCTCGTATGCAATGGGGTGACCTTCCTGCATCAAAACTCCACCAATAGCAAAATCGGAAGCATCGGAATGTACCTCAAAAGGCTTACCTATGTCGGGTAAGGCCATGATGGGCTCCTCGGACACTAAGGTCCGGAGCTTGTCGAATGCCATTTGGCATTGGTCGGACCACTTCCACTTGCGGTCCTTCTTGAGCATATCCGAGAGTGGGGCTGCTATGGAGGAGTGTCCAAGGATGAATCTCCGATAGTAGTTGACTAAACCGAGGAAAGACCGAAGTTGTGGTAGGGTCCTTGGCACGGTCCACTCGGCAATCGCTTTGATTTTCTTCGGGTCCATGAGCAACTGTCCGTCTTTGACGTAGTGGCCCAAGAACTCAACCTCGGGTTGTGCAAAGCAGCACTTTTCGAGTTTGATATACAGCTCGTTGTCTCAGAGGATCTTCAATACCAACTCAACCTCGGGTTGTGCAAAGCAGCACTTTTCGAGTTTGATATACAGCTCGTTGTCTCAGAGGATCTTCAATACCGTTCGAAGATGACCTACATGCTCACTCAAACACGAACTATACACAACAATATCGTCCAAGTACACTACGACAAACTTGTCAAGGAGATCATGAAAAATCTGGTTCATCATAGTGCAAAAGGTTGCCGGTGCATTCGTGAGACCGAATGGCATTACCTTGAATTCGAACGACCCATACCTCGTTATGCAAGCGGTCTTTGGTTCGTCTCCTTCAGCAATGCGCACTTGGTAATAACCCGACCTCAAGTCAAGTTTTGAGAAGATCCTTGCGTCCTTAAGCTGATCAAAAAGGTCAGCAATCAAGGGAATAGGATACTTGTTTTTAACCGTTACCTTGTTGAGTGCACGGTAGTCTATGCACATCCGCAAGGAACCATCCTTCTTCTTTTGAAAGAGGACCGGAGCTCCATAGGGCGCCTTGGAGGGCTGTATGTACCCGGCGTCTAGGAGGTCCTCAAGTTGTCTCTTGAGCTCGGCTAACTCGGGTGGCGCCATTCGGTAGGGGGCCATCGCCGGTGGCTTTGCTCCGGGAACAAGCTCAATAGCGTGATCAATTCCACGCCTTGGAGGGAGCTTCTTGGGTAACTCCTATGGCATCACGTCAACAAACTCGTTAAGGACATTACGTACCTCTCTTGGGATCGTTGGTTGATCCGGAGCATCTGTTTCGTCCGAGTTGTTGAGCTCGCGGACTGTTGCAAGGAAGCAGTCCGAGTTCTTCACTCCACGCTTGAATTGCATGGCTGTGAGTGTGGGAGTGGGTGTAGATGGGGCTGATCGAAGAGGCACCACAGTTGGCTTGTCGCAATCGACAATGACCATTGCGGTGGCGGACGCGGGAAGGAATGTACCGTAAGTCCTAACACAATCCGAAAGTCATCCATGGGAAGGATAGTAAAGTCGGTCTTCCCTATCCAATCACCAATCCGAATCCGGACATCGCGAGCAATGCCAGAAGCGGATTGGGCCGGAGAGTTAACCGCTTTAACCGTCCCCCCGTTCTTGTCCACCTTAAGCTTCAATCGACTCGCCTCACCTACATCCATAAAATTGTGTGAGGCACCGGTATCGAACATAGCGGGAACAACTTTACCATAGATTTCGACGTCCGCGTATAGGAGTCCTTTGGTCATTGGTTCTTTGTTCTTGCTAGTTTCCGGTGTTGCCTTCTTGGACAAAGTGTTGAATCGGTGTAAGGATCCAACAATGGCTAGCTCCTCATCCTCGGGAACTTTGCCCTTGCCTTTCTCCTTGTCGGCTTGCTTAGCTACAACGTTCATCTTTTTTTGTTTGGGACAATCTCGGACCCAATGAGGCCCTTGGCACAAGTAACACGTACTCGGAGGGAGTCTCTTCTTCGTTGGTCCGCTGCTGTTTCCGGGGCTTGGCCTATCGGTACGAGGTTGTCCTTGGTTGGTTTGATGAGGGCGTGCTTTGTTTCCATCCTTAGGCCGTGAAGGTTGGTTTGGCCGATTTGCGGATTAATCCGTGAGACTCTCCACAATGGCAATGGCTGCATTCAACGTGTGAGCTTCCCGGCGTACCACTTCCATCCTAGCAAAGTCTTTAAGACCATCCTTAAAATGGAATAGGGCATCTTGATCAGAAACATCTCCTAACTCAAGTAATAAAGCCGTAAAGTCACGTATATAGTCAGCGATACTCCCTGTTTGACGTAGATGCCGAAACTTGGTTCGGGTCTCGTCTCGTGCATTGGTGGGCACGAATTGATGTCGGAGAGCGGTCTTGAACTGATCCCAAGTGACGATGGGTCGCTCTTGGTCCAGCAAGGTCCGTCTCCACCACAATTGGGCGAGGTCTCGAAGGTAGATAGCTGCTCCTTTGATTTTGATTTGTTCCCCCGAGATTCCTCCATTGTCGAAGTATTGCTCCATGCCGAAATGGAAAGATTCCACTGCGGTGGAGCTCCGAGCCCCATTGTAGGTGCTAGGTTCGGGTGCCTTGATCACTTGCTCCCTCGGAATGCGTTCGGGCTCTCCCATAGGTGCTCGCTGTACCATTTCTCGAAGGGACCTGCATTCACGAGTAAGTTCATTAACCAAATTACGCAAACCTGTTACCTCGCGGTCATGCTTCTCTTGCATGATCCGGAATTGCTCAGCAGTCAAGCCTCGGTCGACTTGTTGGGACTGCTTGATATCGTCAAGGACGTGCTTGGTGGATTCCCCGACGGCGGAGATCTCCTGCTCAAGCTCGTCCATACGCGTGTCTTGCTCAGTCTCGGATTCCTCTAGCAAACGTAGGCGTGACTCTACGGTTGGCAGATTTGCCTCGGTTAAGTGAGATCGGGATCTAGTGACAATGGGGTCACGTAAGACACCACGGTCACGTGTACTCTCGGCCTCGAAATTGTGGTCTTGTGCTTGTTGCACATTCTCTCCTGAACCCGACATGCCTTGTCGATCCCCTTGGACTCTCGGATTCTCGATTGAAAAGTGGATTGCGGAAGCGAAAGAGAGCTGGTCCGTTTGTGAGCGAACCAGGCTCTGATACCACAAAATGTCACGGGCTTGAGGTTTGGAATCCTCAATCCGTGCGGCGAACGACCAAGTGGGACGTGAGAGAGCCCAACAAGGATCGAACAAGCCTTTGGCTCGGAAATGGTCTGAAGTTTTGTGGGTGAAAGCGAGGAAAAGGAAAAGGGATCCGAGAATGGCCAAAGGGAGAAAGCCGGCACAACTGAGTTTATTAATCAATAAAAGAAGGTACAAGAGAACAACGGCGGCTCGGAACAAAGGAGGAGAGACGACGGGGTTTCGTGGACCACCGTGGTTCATCCAAAACGAGTCGGTGACAAGAAGAAGAAGAATGAGGCGCAAGAGATAGGTGAATGTGGGGGTTTCCCGTTCTGATCATTCCAGGGAGCCGACGAGGTCCTTTTATTAAGGCCGAAACTCTCCTAGATGACCAACAAGTGGTTCCCATGATTCCCTCCTCAAGATCCTCATTCGAAATTCAAATTCAAAACTCAAATTCAAATTCAAATGTAAACTACCTAGACCTAGTCAACTAAGAAAGCAACAAGGACCCTTGGGCCAAGAGATGGCCATAAGAAAACCATCGGGCTCGTCCATGACCTTGTCATGGACCAAGACCTTTGGTTTTCGGCCATTCTTGGTCATGGGCTGAACCTGACGTGGCTTGGGCTTGGCCGTGACTTGGAGCTGAGCTGGAGGGTGCTGGAGGCTGGGCGTGATGGGCCGAGGTTGGTCCGAGGTCCATGGTTCGTTGTGGCCTGTGCTGAAGTTTCTCGGACACGTCCGCAAGGTTTTCTCGGACAGGGCCGAGGTTTCTCGGACAGCAGCGGGTTTCTTGGGCGTCCGACATTTTCGGTCGTCCGTGAAACACAGACGTCCGTGTTTTTCGGTCGCCTGGTCCATCCTGTGGTCCGTGTCCCTCGCCCAGGGCCGAGAACCTTGGTGGTCCGAGTTTCCTGGGAGGTTGTCCGAACACGTGCGTGATTTCTCGGACATGTG
>NW_010967499.1:23219-25191 GCF_000463585.1 Tarenaya hassleriana | reverse complement strand
ACTTGTGAAGGAGGTGGATCTTGTGGATGTTTGAGCGATGATTTTGCTCGTTTCGATCCTCTCTTGCTCATTGCTCCTGCTCGACAACCTGTAATAGAAGGTTCAACAATGGTTATAGGATTATGAGCAGGATACGTACCTCTCTCCAATGATGGTCCTGTCGCAACATGAGTACCTCATCCGGACTTCTCCTTTAACGCTCCAATTAGTTCTTTTTCGAGTCCAATCATCTCCGAAACCTGTAACTCTGCAAAACTAGAGCACAACCGGGTTTTGTATCCTAACACGTCTAGAATGCCTATGAATGCATGTGATTATCCTATAAAACCTAGACAAACTCTCATCAAAATATAGAGAAGAATAGGAGTTATCAAATCCCCCCAGACTTAAACCTTTGCTCGTCCTCGAGTAAAGAACGAAGGAATAAAATCTGCAAAATAGGGAATGACGAACATCAAATAGTATCATCGCGAGAAATCAAAAGCGAAACATCCATCCAATACTAGTTTCCCGAGAATCGTACTCAAACCGGTCTACTATGATCTTCCTACCAAAGACTAATCTACCTAGCCATGGGATTTTTATTGCCACCTAGAACCCGTTAGAATCTCTACAACACACCAAGCCTATTTCTGAACCTATCCTTGTCTCAACTTAGCCTATTCGATCTTAGTTCTACTCTGTACCTGGATTTTTACCTTTTTGTAGAATTTCTTTAATGAGCGCTAGCACCTCGGGTTTCTAGGACGTTGAAGTTGAAGGACATCATTTTCTCTCTTTCTTTTCTTTTCTCTTTGTTTTTTTTTATATATTTTTTTTTTCTTTTGATGCGATGTCCGACCCACAACTTAGACCCGAACCGTCAATCGACGCACTCATGTCCTCGAACGATTTTTGTTGACGAGATTCCGACAGCGGAGTGTCGAGATGCTTTATTTTCCCAAGGCACTTGTTGAACTAGATTTCATCGACCTGCAAGACTCGGAAAAGGTTCTACAAGAAATATATAACCTGGATATGGTCGTATCAACTCCGTAGGTTCCAAACAGCAACCTCATCCCACAAACTATATATAGAAAGTCTGGAGAACTATCAATTCGACACGGTTCAACCACGTTCTACAAAGTCACTAGATCATCAAGATGTTCTTACTCTATCATTCTACAAATCCTCCAAATGATGTTCAAAACGGGTTTTCGAGGTATGCACGTGAACCTATATGATCCTAAATCTATATGATCGAATGCAATCATGCAAACCTAACAAAAATCATCTATATGAAAAAACAAAAAGGGAAACGTGTAAATGCAACTAATGCAAAGTGATATGCAGAAAATGAAAAATTTTCCTAAGTCTATATGCTATGATAAAATGCACCTAAACTAAATGCAATCCTAAGTAGATAGACCTGAATGTATGAAGGATCTATCCACCCCCCCAGACTTGAACCATACACCGTCCACGGTGTAGACTCTCGCCCGGAAAAGTAGAATCGAAGACGACATATGAAAAGAACCAATAAGAGGAATAGAGAAACTTAGCTCTGCGAAATTCGTTCGCTCGCAACGAAGTTAACTCACGTCAAACGCGAAAGCTCTCACACACTCTGTGAATTGGAACCTATCCAACGTTGTCTCTCGGAAGTCAATGCTCATCTCTCGTGTGCCGGTGTAAACGCTCATAGAACAACAAACGTTATCCGAACAAAAGCATAATAATAGCAATGCATTCCGGAGGATCCAAAATACAATCATGGTCTCTACTACCTATGCTACAAAGAAAAAGAAAAAGAAGAGTTACCTAGTGCTCGGGTTGCCTCCCGAGAAGCGCTTGTTTAACGTCATTAGCTCGGCATCTCGACACTCCGCTGTCAAAATCTCGTTAACGAAAATCGTTCGAGGACATGAGTGCATCGATTGATGGTTCGGGTCTAAGTTGTGGGTCGGACATCGCATCAAAAGAAAAAAAAAGG
>NW_010967499.1:9988-17488 GCF_000463585.1 Tarenaya hassleriana | reverse complement strand
TTGAGAGCTTTATGGAGAATATGCGGGAATCGTGAGACGTGCGAGGATCACTCAGTCACTTATGGGGGAGTTTTCTTGAGAAACGTGCGGGAATCACACGGGTTCATACCCGTTTGAGGAGTTTTCTCGGGACTATGCGGGAATCACTCGGTCACGTTTAGGTGAGTTTTCTCGGAAACGTGCTAGATCTCCTAGAATCGTTTGACTAGTTTTCTTGGGAATATGGGGAGATCCCCAGGAATATGCGGAATACGGAAACATGAGAGATCTTCCGGACTCGATTCGAGAGTTTTCTCGGGATTCATGAAACGCGTGAGATATCCCGAACTCGTTTGAGAGCTTTATGGAGAATATGCGGGAATCGTGAGACGTGCGAGGATCACTCAGTCACTTATGGGGGAGTTTTCTTGAGAAACGTGCGGGAATCACACGGGTTCATACCCGTTTGAGGAGTTTTCTCGGGACTATGCGGGAATCACTCGGTCACGTTTAGGTGAGTTTTCTCGGAAACGTGCTAGATCTCCTAGAATCGTTTGACTAGTTTTCTTGGGAATATGGGGAGATCCCCAGGAATATGCGGAATACGGAAACATGAGAGATCTTCCGGACTCGATTCGAGAGTTTTCTCGGGATTCATGAAACGCGTGAGATATCCCGAACTCGTTTGAGAGCTTTATGGAGAATATGCGGGAATCGTGAGACGTGCGAGGATCACTCAGTCACTTATGGGGGAGTTTTCTTGAGAAACGTGCGGGAATCACACGGGTTCATACCCGTTTGAGGAGTTTTCTCGGGAATATGCGGGAATCACTCGGTCACGTTTAGGTGAGTTTTCTCGGAAACGTGCTAGATCTCCTAGAATCGTTTGACTAGTTTTCTTGGGAATATGGGGAGATCCCCAGGAATATGCGGAATACGGAAACATGAGAGATCTTCCGGACTCGATTCGAGAGTTTTCTCGGGATTCATGAAACGCGTGAGATATCCCGAACTCGTTTGAGAGCTTTATGGAGAATATGCGGGAATCGTGAGACGTGCGAGGATCACTCAGTCACTTATGGGGGAGTTTTCTTGAGAAACGTGCGGGAATCACACGGGTTCATACCCGTTTGAGGAGTTTTCTCGGGAATATGCGGGAATCACTCGGTCACGTTTAGGTGAGTTTTCTCGGAAACGTGCTAGATCTCCTAGAATCGTTTGAATAGTTTTCTTGGGAATATGGGGAGATCCCCAGGAATATGCGGAATAAGGAAACATGAGAGATCTTCCGGACTCGATTCGAGAGTTTTCTCGGGATTCATGAAACGCGTGAGATATCCCGAACTCGTTTGAGAGCTTTATGGAGAATATGCGGGAATCGTGAGACGTGCGAGGATCACTCAGTCACTTATGGGGGAGTTTTCTTGAGAAACGTGCGGGAATCACACGGGTTCATACCCGTTTGAGGAGTTTTCTCGGGAATATGCAAAGATCTCCGGGAATTGCGGGAATGTGAAATCTCTCGAACTCGTTTCGGGAGCTTTCTGAGGAATATGGGAGATCCCCGAGAACGCGCGAAAATCGAGAAATGTGCGGCTATATTCTCATGTGTGGGAAAAATCGAAAAAATAAAATCCATCGATCAATTTCATGTCCAAATGAAATGAAATTGCTACCACGACATAAATATGAGATGTGGAAACTACCCGAGAAGTTTCACATAAACCAAAATTCGTATAGCATTTTTCGAAATTATCGATGATCGGAGAAATTTATCAGATGAACGGAGTTTTTCGAACATGTGCGGGGTTTCTCGGACCTATGCGCAGTTTCTCGGACTGTATGGACGCAGTTTCTCGGACATGTTCGGATTTTTCTCGGCATGATCAGAATTTCTCCGACCATTCGGGGTTTCTCGGACTGTAGGGGGGAGCTAGAGGGTCGTAGTCGGAGAAATTTCTCATATGAACGGAGTTCCTCGAACATGTGCGGGGTTTCTCGGACCTGTGCGGAGTTTCTCGGACCTGTGCGGCCGTAGTTTCTCGGACCTGAGCGGAGTTTCTCGGGCCAACGCGCACCCAAATGTGCGGAAAATCGAAATAATAAAATCCATCGAACATTTCATGTCCAAATGAAATGAGATTTATACCACAACATAAGTATGAGATGTAGAGGCTACCCAAGAAGTTTCGCTGAAAAACTCATTTGTATGTAATTACTATGAATTATCGACGATATTCGGTAAAATATTCGGGAAAAATAGTTCCTATGCTCGGAAAATTATGAAACTTTGCCACAAATAAGATCATACCACCGTAATATCGCGTACAAAAAATCAACGTACAAAAAATCAAGTCAAAATTCGGAGCAGATTTTTTTCTATGGCTGTACTTCTGCTCAAACATTTCAATGTTTCCTCGTGCCATAAGTGTTTTGGCAAATAAACATATATAGGGGGTGGGGGGAAATGGGGGCAAAATATAAAGGAGATGGGGAGATGGGAGATGGGAGATGGGAGATGGGAGACGGGCGACAGATGATGGATTTCCAACGACGGGAGGTCGGTACGGTCATGTATGTTCCCCGCTCATACACGATCGTGCCGGCATGGGGATGGTCTGCCGGATGACTATCCCGCCGGTCGGAAAATTTCGATTTCCAACGATGGGAGGTCGGTAAGGTCATGTATGTTCCCCCCTCATACACGATCGTGCCGGCATGGGATGGTCTGCCGGATGACTATCCCGCCGGTCTGAAAATTTCCGGCCACGGTTCATCGAAATTTTCAGTGCCGTCGGATTTACGCACTGAGCAGTCCCGTATGGTGCTCACGTTCGGGAAAATTTATGGTCTGGCCGCGAACCAAAAATGCGAAACCCAAACAATCTCGTTTTTCTCTCATTCCCCGATTTTCCTCATTCCCAACAAGGGGAATGGGGGGAAAGGGGGGTGGGAGGTGGGAGGTGGGAGATGGGAGATGGGAGATAGAGGAGATAGAGATGGGAGATGGGGAGATGGGTGATGGGTGATGGGTGATGGGTGATAGAGGTGATAGAGGTGATAGAGATGGGAGATAGGAGATGGGAGATGGGAGATGGGAGATGGGTGATGGGTGATAGAGGTGATAGGAGATATGAGATGGGAGATGGGTGATGGGTGATAGTTCATGGTTCTTCAACCGACCATTCGGAGATTTCTCGGACATGTTTGGATTTTTCTCGGACTTGTTCGGAGATTTCTCGGACTTGTTTGGAAATTTCTCGGACCTGTGCGCAGTATGTCGGACCTGTGCGCAGTCTTTTAACCCATCCTTAAAGTGAAACAATGCATCATGGTCATTGACATCACCAAGTTCAAGTAAAAGAGAAGAGAATTCTCGGACATAGTCCGCAATACTCCCTGTTTGTCGAAGCCTACGGAATCGTGTCCGTATCTCGTCCTGTGCATTGGAGGGTACGAATTGTTGGCGCAAGGCAGCCTTGAATTGGTCCCATGTGGTGACCCGGCGTTCTTGGTCCAACAATGTCCTTCTCCACCAAAGTTGTGCGAGGTCTTGGAGGTAGTTTCCGGCACCTTTGACCTTGGCTAGCTCTCCCGTAACACCTGCACCATCAAAGTATTGTTCCATATTAAAGAGGAAGGATTCTACCGTAGAGGAGTTCCTTGCTCCGTTGTAGGGTTTTGGCTCGGGACATCGGATGAGTTGCTCACGAGGTGCATGGTCTCGGTCTTGGACAGGGGCTTGCTGCACCATGTCTCGAAGGATCCTGCACTCACGAATCAAGTTGTTAACCAAATCACGTAAGTTACTTACCTCACGGTTGTGGTTTTCACGGACGATGCGGAAGTGCTCATCGTTCATGTCTCGGTCAGCTCGAAGTTGTTGCTCCAAGTTGTCCAAGACGTGCTTTGTGGACTCGCTCACAACGGAGATCTCCTGCTCAAGACCATCTGTGCGTGCGTCCTGCTCATCATCAGCCTCCTCAAGCACTCGTAGACGTGCTTCTATGGTCCCGGATTGGCTCTCGGCTGTGCGTGCTCGCGCTCGGGTCATAGGTCCGAGGTCTATGTTGGTTTAGTGCTCTATGATGTGCTGTTATGTGAGCTTTATTATGATACATTTGATGTATTGACACTTTCTATGGTTTTATGGATTAGTGTTTGATTCATTAGATATTGTGCATGCTTTAATATGTTATGAAATCCATGTATTGTTACGAACAATACTAAACTTCCTAGTCATGTATCATTGTGGGAATAATGATATACTAAGACTAGTATGATGTGTGATTGATGATCATATAGATGATCATAGGTATTGGATACGATCACAATCATAGGTATTCGTTGGAGAATGGAATACTGGATTGACCCGCATGAGATTGTCACATGGACTAGCGTCATGACTTCAATCTCATATGGTGGTTCCATGATTGGATCCTAAGACCTGAGATATCTACGGAATCCAACATGAGGAGTTGAGTGCTTTGAATACGTCAAACGTCATGCGTAACAGGAGGACTATAAAGGCGTGTATCAGGTACGAAACGAATCATGTGTTGGATTGTAGATAGTAAAGACGGGATTTGTACCTCTCGTAAAAGAGA
The DNA here is from genome assembly GCF_000463585.1 of Tarenaya hassleriana. Classification (NCBI taxonomy): domain Eukaryota; kingdom Viridiplantae; phylum Streptophyta; class Magnoliopsida; order Brassicales; family Cleomaceae; genus Tarenaya; species Tarenaya hassleriana. The sequence continues at coordinate 12,902 of NW_010967499.1, read as the reverse complement.
GAGATATCGCTGGGCCCCTCGTGTGAGTGAGACTGTAGAAATGTGTGGCCGCACTATAGACGAGCGTCGTCTATCTCAGACAGTCGAACTCAGTGAACGAGAAAGCAGTCGAATCAGATAAGGTGGCTTGTCCATGCCTTATGTTCGACATATGATATCGCGATGCAAAAAGGATCATCAACCGGAATCATCACTGGCGTTCGTAAGATCACGAACAAACTCTATTCGAGATAGGTAGTCATAGTGTCTTCTAGAGACCGCCTATGACTTGTATATCTGAAATAGAGATTTCAGGTTATACTGCTATATCGAATAAGCCTACAGGGTCACACACGCAGGGAAGGACAAATGCACGAGAGAAAACGACGGAAAAACCGAGACAGAAGGGTCTGGAACGGACGGACCAGAAAGTCCAGAACGGACGGTCCGCCAGATCTAGACCCGACGGTCTAGAACGGACTGTCCGGTCCAGAAGGTCTGGAACGGACGGGCCACTTAACGCAGACCGTCCGTTCTGCATGGCTGGAATGGACGATCCACGTGTATTTCTGGACCGTCCGTTCCGGCTTTCGGATTTTTCGAAAATTAGACCGAATTAGGGTTAAATCACCTTATAAGAAGGAGATTAAAACCCTAATTAATTAAGAGACTTTTTGAGTCGTCTGGTACAGAACTTTGAGAGCTTTTGGGTGAGATCCAAAGAGTTCTAAGAGTTCCAAGTCTCGTTTTCTCGAAGCGCGAAACCGAATAGCTGATTCGGGTCCTAGCAGACAAGTTCCAACCGTTGGAATCCATCCCGAGGTGTGGATACGTGTAGAGGGCGAGGTACTCTTCCTCCCTTTCGTGATCAGACAAGTTCTTCAATTGATACAGGCCCCGGATCGATTGAGGTAAGCGTTCTAACGTTTCTACGATTCATAGAAGCATGGTTCTAGGGTTTCATTCAAATTTTTGTTTTATATCTGCTGCGCAAACCCTAGAATCGATCTCTTAGGAATAGGATTCGCTCTAGAGATTACAGGAATCCCATCAGTCTATGCCTCGTCCTCGACCATTCTCAGCCTCGGATGTGTGCTCCAAGGGTTGGTTGCTAGCTCCTTCATGGCTCGACATGCTGTCGGATCTCCTTACTTTCTCGGATTCTCGGATGAGTAGATGTGCGGAAGCGGGAATGAGACTTGGTCCGTTTGTGAGCAAACCAGGCTCTGATACCACAAATGTCACGGGCCTAAGGGTGAACTAGCTGATCCGTGAGGCAATTCGGCCTGATGGGAAGGAAGGAGGCAATCCGGATGTGCAGTGGATGTGTGAGGATGCCGAGAAGCCCAACTAAGCCTTCTCAAGGACAAGGATACCAGAGATTGAGGATAGAAGGTCGACAAAGGGGGAGAGATCCGAGAAAAGAGAGGGAGAGAAACGCCGATGGTACGGCGGGGTGGTTTTATTAATAATGGGAAAAAGGAACAAAGGGGGATCGACGGCCCGTTACAAGCTCAACACGCGGTGGTTTGAAAGCAACCGGCGGTGAGGAGAAAGGAAGAAGGCCGGCGATGCAAAAGTAGGGTTTCGGAACTTAGGAGCATATTTGGGGGTTTGCGAGCTTGGTTTCCTAGTGTGGTCGGCGCTAGCTTTATTAGGGTTGCCTAATAACCACACAAAAGGAAACTTTACATTTCTCACTTCCCATATCTTCACTTTGGACCCTACTCGCCTAAACCGAAAAGGAAGAACCTAAAACATGCCTAAAACGAAAAGGAAACATTCCTAAGCGACCTAAAGGGCCTTGGGCCGAGAATTGGCCATGAGACAGGGCCTCGGACACGTCCATGAACTTGTCATGGACTATGGCCGAGGTTTTGGGCCAACCTCGGACATAGGCTTGTCCTAAGCTGGTCTGGGCCTGTATGCAACTTGGAGATGAGCTATGGGAGGTCAGGAAGTCGAGTTGAGTGGTCCATGTCTGTTTGTGGTCCGTGCCCTGAGTTGTCCCATGCCAGAGTTTCTCGGACCTATTCGGCAGAGTCTGTCGGGCTGGTGCGGACTTTCTCAGACGTGTGCGGTGAAGTCTCTCGGGCAGGTGCGAGGCCTTCCGAGCTGGGCAGACTTTCTCGGACGCGTGAGATAGGTCTTCTTGGACAGGTGCGGAGTTTCTCGGACGCGTGCGAGCTTCCTCGGACCTCCGACCATCCGTGAGTGAACCTGCACGAACGGATGAACGCGAAAAAAGAAAGGAACTATGGAAATGAAAAATTACCCATTTTTCCTCCTGACAATAGGGGGGCATGATAGTTGGGGTCTGGATGGGTCGGTACGGTCGTGTATGTTCCCCCCCTCATACACGTTCGTGTCGACATGGGATGGTCCACGGGGTGACTGTCCCGCCGGTCGGCGACTTTCCAGCCAAAATTCCGGCGACAGTTCGCCGGAATTTTTAGTGCAGTCGGATTTACGCACTGAGCAATCCCGTTCGGTCCGATCAACGAGAATCGTTGCTCTTCGCGCTTTTGCGGCTTGGATTTGGCTTCGCTCTTTCTATTGTCACCATGTCTGGACCTAGTTCGGATATGTCGGCAGTACGGAGGAGTGTTGTTGGATCCTATGATGTGCGGCGTATGAGTGGTGATGGGATAGCTTCTGTCGGCAGGCTCTGTGCTCGTGCATCGAACTGTTGAACATCTATCCTTTTCAGTTGCTTTCCGAGAGCTAGTAAGCTCGTGGGTGATGTTGGGGTCCTGTGTTGCGTACCTAATTAGAAGGAATTGCAGAGTCGGTTTGATATTCTCACGGTGGCGTGATAGCACGTCGCTCGTGAGCGTATGCTGGTTCCTGTGTTTCTACGCTCTCTGTCGAAGCATGGAGTTGTGTAGGAAAACTGGTTCCGGTCGTACTCTTGGATGCGGGAAAAGTTGCGGAC
>NW_010967499.1:5201-7701 GCF_000463585.1 Tarenaya hassleriana | reverse complement strand
AATGTATCTAAAGAAAGCTCATAAACAGTACATCATAGAGCATTAAACCAACAATCTCCCACTTGCTCTAATCATGCACTGCTAAACATCTAATGCCCATATCCCTAACATGACTCTCATGCTTCGACGAAGGGAGAGGCTTCGTCAATGGATCGGCAATGTTGTCATCTGTCGACACTCTGCAAATGTGCACGTCTCCTTTGTCTATAATCTCCCTGATAAGGTGAAATCGTCTGAGTATGTGTTTGGATCGTTGATGGGATCTGGGTTCTTTCGCTTGTGCGATCGCTTCATTGTTGTCACAATACAGAGCAATGGGGCTATCAGCACTCGGAATGACACCCAAGTCGCCAACAAACTTCCTGATCCAAACAGCTTCCTTTGCTGCGTCCGACGCTGCAATATACTCAGCTTCTATAGTAGAATCTGTAACGGTCGCCTGCTTGGAACTCTTCCAGCTAACAGCGCCTCTGTTCAAGCAGATAACATAGCCAGACTGCGATCTGTAGTCATCCGGGTCTGACTAGAAACTAGCATCGGTGTAACCTCTTACAGCGAGCTCGTCTTCCGACCCACCGTATACCAAGAACACATCCTTAGTCCTTCTCAAGTACTTCAGGATGTTCTTGACGGCGATCCAGTGCGACTCACCTGGATCTGACTGGTATCTACTCATAATGCTCAACGCGTAGGATACATCCGGTCGAGTACAAAGCATGGCATACATGATGGATCCAATTGCCGAAGCATATGGAATCCGGTCCATGCGTTCTCGCTCATCAGGTGTCGTAGGACACTAACTCTTGCAGAGAACTGTGCCACTGCTCATCAGTAAGGTTCCTTTCTTGGAATCTTGCATCTCGAACCGTTTCAAGACCTTATCGATGTAAGCACTCTGACACAATCCTAGAAGACGCCTCGATCTATCTCTATAGATCTTGATGCCCAGAATATAGGCCGCTTCTCCTAGGTCCTTCATAGAAAACTGCGTTCCTAGCCAAGACTTAACATCTTGCAAGGTAGGAACGTCATTCCCTATAAAGAGAATGTCATCCACGTACAGCACCAGAAAAACTACTGTGCTCCCACTAACCTTCTTGTAAACACATGGCTCGTCTTCGTTCTGTGAGAAACCAAACTTTTTGATTGTCTCATCAAATCGAAGGTTCCAGCTCCTCGAAGCCTGCTTCAGTCCATAAATGGACCTCTGAAGCTTGCACACCATCCTCGGGTTCCTTGGATCGACAAAACCTTCGGGTTGTGTCATGTACACATCCTCGGTCAAGTTCCCGTTAAGGAACGCGGTCTTGACATCCATTTGCCATATCTCATAGTCGTAATATGCGGCTATGGCAAGTAGGATCCTGATGGACTTCAGCATAACTACGGGCGAAAACGTCTCATCATAGTCAATACCATGAATCTGACGAAATCCCTTCGCCACAAGTCGTGCCTTATACGTGTGCACGTTGCCATCCATGTCGGTCTTCTTCTTGAAGATCCACTTGCATCGGGAAAGGACAGAGAGCGACAGAGTTATTGGATCTGATACATAGTGATGTATGCGGACCAATGAGCTGTCCAGCTAGAGGAGGTTATCTGTATTTCGTTACGTTCACTGATGATTTCAGTCGATACGGTTATGTCTATTTGATGAGACATAAGTCTGAAACACTTGAAATGTTCATGGCTTTCAGAAAAACCAGCTTGGCAAGACGATCAAGACACTTCGATCCGATCGTGGTGGCGAGTATATGAGCCAAGAGTTCACTGACTATCTGGTTGATTGTGGTATTGTATCACAATTAACTCCTCCTGGAACGCCACAGTGGAACGGCGTGTCAGAACGGAGGAACCGAACACTGTTAGACATGGTTCGGTCTAAAGTCGCATTCCTGGCAATGAACACTTTGTTCTCTGCCGGAATGTAGAAGTAGTAGCCCTTAGTTTCCTTAGGGTAGCCTACAAATAAACACTTATCAGATTTGGAGGATAACTTATCAGTCATCTGACGCTTCACATAAGCGTCGCAACCCCAAATTCTGACAAACGACAACGCGGGTCGCTTCCCCGTCCATATCTCATATGGCGTCGTTTCAGCCGACTTCGTTGGACTCCTGTTCAGCAAGTACGCAGCGGTCTCTAAAGCATAGCCCCAAAAGGACTTTGGAAGATCTGTCTGACTCATCATAGACCGAACCATGTCTAACAGTGTTCGGTTCCTCCGTTCAGACACGCCGTTCCATTGTGGCGTTCCAGGAGGAGTTAATTGTGATACAATACCACAATCAACCAGATAGTCAGTGAACTCTTGGCTCATATACTCGCCACCACGATCGGATCGAAGTGTCTTGATCGTCTTGCCAAGCTGGTTCTGTACTTCATTTCTGAAAGCCTTGAACATTTCAAGTGTTTCAGACTTATGTCTCATCAAATAGACATAACCATATCGACTGAAATCATCAGTGAACGTAACGAAATACAGATAACCTCCTCTAGC
>NW_010967499.1:4140-5101 GCF_000463585.1 Tarenaya hassleriana | reverse complement strand
TTTATGTTTTGGATGACGAACCGTCTAGATACAGGTCAATCTATAACGTTTGTGCCAAACGGTTTAAGCCGAACGACTTAAACCCAACCTTCCTCTGGCATTGTCGTCTAGGCCATATAAACGAGAAGCGCATACAGAAACTTCATTCTGAAGGTCTTCTGGATTCATTTGACTTTGAGTCTCTTGAATCTTACGAGTCTTGTTTGATGGGCAAGATGACAAAGCATCCTTTCAAGGGAAAAGGACAGAGAGCGACAGAGTTATTGGACCTAATACATAGTGATGTATGCGGACCAATGAGCTGTCCAGCTAGAGGAGGTTATCTGTATTTCGTTACGTTCACTGATGATTTCAGTCGATACGGTTATGTCTATTTGATGAGACATAAGTCTGAAACACTTGAAATGTTCAAGGCTTTCAAAAACGAAGTGCAGAACCAGCTTAGCAAGATGATCAAGACACTTCGATCCGATCGTGGTGGCGAGTATATGAGCCAAGAGTTCACTGACTATCTGGTTCATTGTGGTATTGTATCACAATTAACCCCTCCTGGAACGCCACAATGGAACGACGTGTCTGAACGGAGGAACCGAACACTGTTAGACATGATTCGGTCAATGATGAGTCATACAGATCTTCCAAAGTCCTTTTGGGGCTATGCTTTAGAGACCGCTGCGTACCTGCTGAATAGGAGTCCAACGAAGTCGGCTGAAACGACACCATATGAGATATGGACGGGGAAGCGTCCCGCATTATCGTTTGTCAGAATTTGGGGTTGCGACGCTTACGTGAAGCGTCAGATGACTGATAAGTTATCCTCCAAATCTGATAAGTGTTTATTTGTAGGCTACCCTAAGAAAACTAAGGGTTACTACTTCTACATTCCGGAAGAGAACAAGGTGTTCATTGCCAGGAATACGACTTTTATGGAGCGAGAGTTCGTCTCCAAAAGAGCCAGTGG
>NW_010967498.1:883259-883515 GCF_000463585.1 Tarenaya hassleriana | reverse complement strand
TGATCCAAAACAACTTGAATGATTTTCTTGTGCATTTTACATACAAAATGTACAAGTAAACCACATGCAAGGCGTAAATTGTTAGAAATAAAATGAAGGTGACATTTCCAAATATTAAGAAACATGAGGGGTGTTTTTGGGATAAAATGAATAGATCCTTTATACGTATGAATAAACTCGGAAGCCCTGTTCTACCCTTCTCTCTCGTTTGGCCTCTTTTAGCGCGGAAGATCTATATTCAAACCGGTTCTCTTAA
>NW_010967498.1:878385-883164 GCF_000463585.1 Tarenaya hassleriana | reverse complement strand
CCCCCCCCCCCCCCCCTCTCTCTCTCCCTCTCCAAGAGGTAATCAATCCGACCCATTCGCGTCTTTCAGTTTTCTCATGTTTTTCTCTTTTTGGCCCTGTTCTTCCGCTAGTCAGATCTGTTAAATTTTATGAACTCGGAAATCTCAAGTTGCTGAATTGATTCTCCGAGCTCGTGTAATGTTGAATTCGAATCAAGTTTTGATTTTTCGGACACGGGTCGTTCTCATTTCCTTGGTTCCGGTCTAGTAATCTAGTGAATCTCGAAGTCGCAATACGTGTCTAGATGTGTGATTTGATGAGTTTTGTCTTGCGGTCTGGTTTTGGTAGGTTGTTTCGAGATCCAGGAAGAGAAGACTGGAGTAGACGGATCGTGTATCGAATCGAAAATAGAAAAGGAATAATGGGTTATATCGGATCGCATGGTGTTGCAGCTCTTCATAGATACAAATACAGTGGTGTTGATCACTCTTATCTTGCCAAATATGTGCTTCAACCCTTTTGGACCCGATTCGTCCATTTCTTCCCGCTGTGGATGCCGTGAGTATCTCTTTGACGCTGCTTCATGTATGTTTCCTAGTCATTGTTGTATACAATCTTGTTGGTGGTAGTAACATTCTGTCATTTTAATCGAGCAATCGTGTGTGTTGAACTGCCAAACTATCTTGTTTGATCAGATGCTATACGAGGTTGTTCCATGGGATGCCTAGTTACTAGCATACAAATTTTGAGATCTTTGATCATCTTGGGTCTAAAATGGTTGTCATTTGGTTTTCTGTTGCATAATGGTAAAATCCTTGCTTAGGCGGGTGAACGTTTATTTCCATTCAGCTAAATATCTGACTGACATTTTGTGATGCCTTTTCTTTTCATGTGCGTTTTCCTGTTTCGCCTTGGACAATTTCCAGACCCAATATGGTATTGTAATTCTTATTTGACAATTTTCTCTTCCTGTGTTACTGTTATGCAACTATCACTTCATGCTAATTTTTCTGGTTTATTGTTTTTTTTTTCAGATAACACTCATGGGGTTTATGTTTCTTGTCACATCTGCTCTGCTGGGTTATGTGAGTTTTCTTCTGCTGTATTGAATCTTGATATTTCATATTCTATTGTTTTGTTGATGGTGTTTCTGCTATGTTCTTATGGATATAGTTCTTTTAAACATTTTATTGTCTGCTGCAGATATATTCACCTCAGCTGGATTCCCCCCCGCCACGTTGGGTTCATTTTGCACATGGCTTACTTCTGTTTTTGTATCAGGTTTGCTCTTCTCTCGTTTTAGGACTTCAATGAGTTTTTACTTCTGCATGCTTTGCTAATTGTAGTCTTTTGAACCCTAATCCTTGCATTTTAGACATTTGATGCGGTTGATGGGAAGCAAGCACGCAGAACAAGTTCCTCCAGCCCACTGGGAGAGCTCTTCGACCATGGTGATTTCTGTTCTCTATGTTTGTCATTGACTATTTGTCTTCATTTAGTTTGTAGATATTGCTGACACATGTGGTTCATGTTATGTTTTATGTTGCAGGTTGTGATGCACTTGCTTGTGCGGTATGCATTTAGCCGTCCTTTTTCACTGTCCATTCATTAGTGACACATTCCTTGAATGATGCTGATTGTTATAATTTAAAAAAAAAAGTTCGAAAGCATGGCATTTGGAAGCACTGCTATGTGCGGAAGAGATGCTTTTTGGTTCTGGGTTATTTCAGCCGTTCCATTTTATGGAGCTACATGGGAACAGTAAGTGGGCTACTTATAATTTTTTTTTTCATGTTCATTTTTCCTCTCTAGTATGTTTCCAAGTGGAAAATTGTGGCATTTTCTGACGTTCTGCTTACCTTTATGTAGCTATTTTACCAACACACTTATTCTTCCGGTAATCAATGGTCCTACAGAGGGTCTCGCCCTTATATATGTCAGCCATTTCTTCACCTCCATTGTTGGTGAGTTTCTCTCTTGCAAAACGAGATATTGCGGTCTCTAAAGTGCTTTGTCAATTGTCATTCATCTTATGTTTGGCTAGCCTTTTGGTAGCTCATCTTCTCATGATCATTGCCTTTACCCTGCTGCCACTCACTAGATTTTTTTTCCTCAAAAGGTGCTGAATGGTGGGCTCAGCAGTTTGGGAATTCCATACCCTTGTTTAGCTGGGTGCCATTTGTTAATGGTAAGGGCTTCCTTAACCCAGCGACACGTTGAATACAGTTACAGTCTTGTGTCGATCGAGAAGAAATGATAGCGTGGTATTTGGTTATTAAGTCTTTGATCTCTCTCTGTTTCAGAGATCCTGACATACAGAGCTGTACTATACATGATGATTGCTTTTGCTGTTATACCTACTGTTGCATTCAAGTAAGTTCTTCGAAAATCTAGCAACTTATATATATATATCAGTTTTACGGTGCTCATCTGGGCTGCATGACTATGTTTTACAGTGGCTCATATATGGTTGCAACTTTTGCAGCGTGTCTAATGTCTATAAGGTTGTTCAGTCAAGGAAAGGGAGCATGCTTCTAGCGTTAGCTATGGTAATCGTCTGATCATTTGATTTGTGGACAAATGTGGTTTGTTTCTTAGCCTGTCTGCTGATATCATGTTGATCTTTGATTTCAGCTTTATCCCTTTGTTGTGCTTCTTGGAGGAGTTTTGATTTGGTAAAAATTCCGTTTCATGTTCTCTCCACGACCCTGATTTCCTACCTTCCTCCCATCACTGAAAATTTCCGGTATTTTTTTTAAAGGGATTATTTGTCTCCAACTGATCTCATTGGAACGTATCCTCATTTAGTTATACTGGGAACTGGACTTGCATTCGGATTTCTTGTGGTAAGTGTTGTATTTATTTTGTTGTTTTTACTAAATTTTGTCTTTCATTGTCTTCTGGGATTTATTGCTTCACATGCAAACTTGAGAAGAATAGGGTATAGCTTTGAAGCAAGTTTGGCCATATAGAAGACTTCTAAATGGATCATTCTACATTTTTCAGGGAAGGATGATCCTGGCTCACTTGTGTGATGAACCAAAAGGGCTCAAAACCAACATGTGCATGGTATATCAATGCCTTTTTTTATATGATATTAGGGGTGTCGATTGAGGCCCGAGACCCGAAGCTCGGCCCAGGCCCCCCCAAAAAATGTCGGGCTTCGGGTCTATCTATCCTTTTCTGAAGATTTCCTCAAGATGATACTGACTTGTCCATCTCATGCAGTCGTTGCTGTATCTTCCCTTTGCGCTTGCAAATGCTCTAACAGCTAGACTAAATGATGGGTATGTTTTTGTAGATTCTTGAATCAGAAACTTCTTCCTGTTTGGTCGTATCCAACTTATCTTTCTGGTTACATTATACGTTTCCTCATGCATTTCTGCAGGGTCCCCTTAGTTGATGAGTTCTGGGTTCTTCTCGGCTACTGCATATTCACAGGTTTGCTCGAATTCGTTCCATAGGGTTTCCTCGCGAAATCTCTTCAGATCTTACGGCCATGAATGGTGTTTTTGTTCTCGGGATTAGGCTAATGATGTTTTCCATGTAACCTCTTACCAAAACCTTCTCTCTCGTTCCGGGTTGATGGCAGTGTCGCTTTACTTGCACTTTGCAACTTCAGTCATTCATGAGATCACCACCGCCCTTGGGATCTACTGCTTCAGGTTAAAAACTTCTGCCCCTACGGGATAAAAAGAACGGAAAACCCGATGTCCTTGAAACTAACACGAGAACGAAAACGATCAATATTTTGTTTTCTCGAGATCGAAAAACAAAAATGCTTAAAATGCTGTTCTTCCTTCTGTTCCGTGCAGGATTACTCGTAAAGAAGCCTGAGAAAGAAAGGAAGAAGAAGAACGGTTGATGAAGATTTTTCTTTCCCAGGGGGTCGTTCAATGCCTGATGAACACGATTAGGGACATGTTGTGACCGGACAATGAGTTAAAGATGGGTTTGTATTTGGATTTAGACCGTCAAGAATACGGATCGTTGGATTTTTTTTTATTTTTTTTTTGTTGGGTTCCTTGTGCTCGTCATTAGTTTCGGGATTAGTTAATTTATTTTTTAAAACTTTTGTATTATTTCGTTTTTGGCACCAGAGGGTATATGATAGCAGTTTCTGGAGAGAAAAAAGACCATTAGACTATTAATTATTGTTTCTGTTGTAACGTTTTCGAGGAAATTTTGTTAATTATTAATTACAAGTTTCGTTCTGAATATTTATATACATGATAGGGCCCAATAAATAATAAACGGGCCAATCAAACGACTAAAAGTATAATGTATCACATACATTTACAAGAAAACATCTGAAAAGTAGGAGTGTATGGTCAAAATGGTCAACGGTTTTATAGACAACCAAATTGCATTGTCGATTTTTTTTTTTCAGTTACAAGTTACAAGTAGTCTGTGTATTAAATGACACCTTTTCAAATTCAAGGTTTTTTTTCTATGTTTGAACAAGTTCGAGGTTTTTCCGGTATTTTACCTTATAATATATGTAACATACGTGTATACTGGAGGGTAGGTATACGTATCTATTACGGGGGGTGCATGCTGATCATCCCATACATACGTACCTCGACATATCCATTAAACGTAACAAATTCGATTTCAAGACATTTCATTTCAGTAAACTTTTGGACTAGCCATGGAACGCAATAAATTCGATCTCAAGACATTTCACTTCAATATTTTTTGGACTAAGTTCTTATTCCCCATTTTTATTTTATTAACTGGTGGTGGGTTTTTTTTTCCTTTTTAAAAAAAATGAAAAATTATATATATATATATATATA
>NW_010967498.1:874094-878199 GCF_000463585.1 Tarenaya hassleriana | reverse complement strand
TATATATATATATATACACGTTCTTTAATAGCCTATAAGTGAAAGACCAAAATGAAATCCGACTGACCAACGACGATAATGACGTGAGCTAAATAAATAAAACTCAACAAAAAAATGAAACTAGCTAATATTTCCATTTCTAATTGAACGACAAAAGCTTATTGTACACTTTGGCTTTAACTTTCCGACAGTAACCGTCAAACAAAACGGTCATAAATTCCGTAGAGCCAAGTAAGCAAGAACCCTATAACCCACCAGCATGATCCCAAGAGCCAACACATCCCACATCATATTGTTATTCCCAATCATCAAATTCCTAATCCCTTCATAATCCATAACCCTACAACGCAACCCTAATCCACATTCATATACCTCATTCCCTGTGTACTGAACCCCGACAAGAAGCTTATAGCAGTAATGGCTGAACGAAATGTACTTCAGCCAAGCGATGAAACCCGGTATGTGCTGAATGTAGTATCCGCCGGCTAGCAAGAAGACGAGCATCGTCACTGACGACAGCGTCGTGGCCTGCTTCACGTCCATCAAGATGGCTCCCATGGCTAACCCTACGGCCTGAGCCACTAGGACGTTGTACAGAACGATCAAAAGGGTCAAGAGGAATGTGGTTGGCGAGGGTTTGAGCCCACCCATCCAATACGAAATGGTCACGAAGATGGTTGGAAGGATTAGTTCCATTGGCAAGTCGCCAACTGTTCTTGCAATGTAGTAGGAGGAGAGTCTGTACATTCCCGAAGATCGTTCTTTTACGAGCATTGGACGTTCTTGAGGGAACGTGAAAATGGCGTTGAATAGCGGGAAGAATCCCCAAAATATGGAGAAGAAGAAGAGCAAGCCCACCTAGTTTAAGACATTATATACAAGTAAGAACATTGATAACAACATAAAGAATGTAACATATATATTTGACACAAAGGTGCTTCTCTATGTCGGATATGCAACTTATGGTTATATATACACATATATGTATATGTGTACCTGATCTTGAAGATGAGAAACACGGGAATGCCACCATAAGAGGCCGGAGAGGATCGAAACCGACATCACCTGAAATATTCTAAGTCCTGAGAAGGATTCGTGCCTTCTCTCCTTCAAGCCCCGTTTCAGAAGAACGTAGAACTGAACCCACCAACTCGTTGGCCACTGAGTATCTTTCGTTCCTAAAACGATACGACAACCACAAGATAGATAACATATAAGCCATAACCAAAATGTATTTATAAGCTTTTATTTCTATTCTTCTTTTTGGTAACTTACTTGTGGATGACTTCGTTTTCGAACCGGAGAATGTCTGGTCTTGCGGTAATGATGTTCGGGAAATCTCGTCTTTCAACAATGGATACAAGCTCTTTCTGTAAGAATGTATTAACATTTGTTTCACAGAATTCTGTTCTTCGTGTCGCTCTAATCTTCCATGAACTTCAACTTGATCGTATTGTTTTGTGTCCGGAGTTATGCCTGCAGATGCAAACGACAAAGCAATATAGATTTATAACCTAATTTCTTATTCTTTTTCCCATGGGTATTAGACAATAAAATTTGCAAGGAATACGCAAAGGAACATATTTGCCTACGTGGATAAAGTGTCGTTTTCAGACATCTCATGATGCATGAGGAAAAGAGTTCACTTTACAGTCGACGTTAGCTGTTCCAGTTCTCAATTAACCCCAACGAAACAAAAAATATTTAAATAGATTCGGCGTTTATTTTTCCTACTCACCGTTAGCGAGATCAAGAACGAAATCCGCCGGGTTAACGAAACTCGAACCGGGTTGGAACCCAATGGACCCGAAATACTCCATGACCCGACCCGACTCCCCACTATAAATCGGCGACCCTTCCGAGAGAATAAGGACCTTGTCGAACATCTTATAAAGCCGACTCGACGGCTGGTGAATGGTCGTGACCACCGTACGGCCTCCACGCGCCAACCCACGTGCGGTGGCGATCACTCGCGCCGCCGCGGTCGAATCCAGGCCCGACGTCGGTTCGTCGAGGAGAAGCAGGCTCGGGTTCACGAGCATCTCTTGCCCGATACTGACCCGTTTTCTCTCCCCACCCGAAATTCCTCGGATCAAACCGCCTCCGATTACGCTGTTGCTGCACCGGTTTAACCCGAGATCCGATATAACCGATTCCACCTGTTCGATTTTCTCTAACCGGGTTAGTTCCTTGGGTAGACGGAGCATCGCCGTGAAAGTTAACGTCTCCGTGACGGTTAAGTGAGGGTAGAGGACGTCGTCTTGGGTCACGAATCCTATTTTGCGTTTCACGGAGCTGGAAAACGGCTGTCCGTTATATGTGACGGAGCCGGAGAGCTTGCCGTTTAAACGCCCAGCTAACGCCGTTAAGAGGGTGGTCTTGCCGCTTCCTGATGGCCCGAGCATTGCGAGTAGCTCTCCCGGTTTGACTATACCGGTTACGCCGTTGAGGATTAACCGAGTCGATTTCGGTTCGTGTGATCCGAACCAAAAACTACCCTTCCCGGTTCGCAAATTGATGCTATACGTCAGGTCCTCGAACTGCGGTATTACAAACGCAACGCAATCTTGATTAAACCAATAGAAAGACAAATACAAAACCGGTTTAGTATCCGGTTAAGTACATGGTTTACATACCTTGAGAATCACGGGACGTAAAGATCGGCGAAGAACGGAAGATTTTCTTAATTGATGATCTTGATGAGGACTTGGATTTTCTTCGTCGGGGCAAGGGATTACGTGGCTAGGGGAACTAGACCGATCAGCGTGAACCGGCATGGTCTCGGACCGGTTTGCAAGCACAGCGTTAACCGGACCGGTCTTCATGGCAATGCTGGCTTCTTGTTCACCAGGAGGCATCATCTTGAGAGAGAAAATGAATTTTGGTGTGTGAGTTGAAGGGTCACAGGTAATGTGGTGTATATATAAAGGTCTAAAGGGGAAGAAGTGGGGACTATTATGTAAAGTAATAAAATATATATATATATATATATATATATGTATTATTATTAACAGCGCAAATTTATGATTGGTATAAAGAATTTCTCAAATGGGGATAAAGTCATAAAATATTATTTTGAGGACAGTAATTAAAAAATTATATTCAAATTTCACCATTGATTAACTGAATATATATTAAAATGCATCAATTTTAAGAGATAATACTCATTTTTAAAATTATTTTCGAATGTTGAATTTGAATCAAACTTATACTTCTTCTACCATGGAACATTATGTATTTTTTGCAATGCCAGTTTTGAAACTAATCCTTTTTTTTTTGAAACATTATGTGTACCAAAAAAAAACTAATTCTTAAATACTTTGTAATTTTCTTAGAAAAAAATAATTTTGAATGATAATATTTGTTGAATTTTAGCACATGAAAAGTGATCATTTCTCTGTACAATTTTAATTATGGTATATAAATCATTCTGAAAAATATCGTTGGATCAAGTAAATTCTCGAATTAAAAAAAATATATATAAAAAATTATAGTTTATGCCATAATTATTACACGTCTGTTTTTATTTTTCTTTGGACACGCGTCATGTTTATGACGCCCTAGTATGGAGAACATAAAGTCGTTGTTTGATAGGGACAAAAGTAAAGTGTTCTCTGGTCACACTGTTTGTTAAAAAAAGAATTGACCATTTGCAATTTTTTTAATCATATATATTCATATAATGGTGAGAAAAAAAACATCCCACATCCTTATAGAAAGACGTACCAAATAATCAATTTCGTTTGATATATATATATATATATATATATTAAATAAGAATTTTCTGTTTTACCCATATGAATTTTCTCGCATTTCATAATTTGGGACCGCCGAACCAATCTGATACACGATGAAGCCGCAGTATTTTTTTTTTTTTTTTGGTTAAAACGAAGCCGCAGTTTTCCCTTGATAATTTGTGGCAATATTGAAGCAAAAATATTATATTATGATCAAAATATATCTACGCACATTTACAAAAAAAAAAAAAATATATATATATATATATATCTACGTGCATTTAGACATATTATCGAAATGATGTTTACCAAAGCGTTGCTTCTTCGTAAAATTTTTCTATGTCTCTGTACAGTTTTTCTGGAACTAG
>NW_010967498.1:867497-873309 GCF_000463585.1 Tarenaya hassleriana | reverse complement strand
TCGGGGAACCAAGCTAGAGCGTGCGCAGTATTTTTTTTTTTTTTGGTTAAAACGAAGCCGCAGTTTTCCCTTGATAATTTGTGGCAATATTGAAGCAAAAATATTATATTATGATCAAAATATATCTACGCACATTTACAAAAAAAAAAAAAATATATATATATATATATATCTACGTGCATTTAGACATATTATCGAAATGATGTTTACCAAAGCGTTGCTTCTTCGTAAAATTTTTCTATGTCTCTGTACAGTTTTTCTGGAATTAGGGTTTTTTCTGAATAGGTACTTTTGATCTACAAGCATGATTCTCTCTTCACACACACACACACACACACACATATATATATATATATATATATTCCATCTGTAAATATATATATATATATATATATATATTTGCATATACTGTGACAGCAATAATGTTTATATATTATTTAAAAAAAATTGGGAGTGCAAGCCATCGAAAAAGTTTTGGAGGATTTGACACCCTGAAAAGCTAAAACAGTACAATAACGAAATTATATGCTTCAAATGCGACACACTTAATTATTCTGTGTGATATTGGCGTAAAGTATATAGCTGTACAAATATACCTACGTTTTTATTCCAAATCTTGGTAACAAAAAAAAAACTGTTTCTTTTTTTATACACCACGATATTTTTTAAATGTTGTTCAATTATAAACCGAAATCTTTAAATCTTACATATTCATATTAATCTCTGTTCGTCTCTTGATCAACAAACTAAAAATAAATGATTGATCCAAAATATTATTCTATTTTCATGGCGGGATTCGAACCTTTGATCTTTGGTTAAGAGACAAACATGTTGAATTACTCAAGTGGGTGGTCTAACGGTTAGATTGCACAAAGTGCTCCAACCCATATTCAAATCTCATTTGGAGGCAAATATTATCGAAAAAAAAATTAACAAAAAACTATTACAAAAAAAAAAAAAAACATGTTAGAATTATCTATACCAATCATTTAGGTTAAAAAACTGTATTGATTTGAAGAATAAGAGTTGGGGTAATAATTAAGATGGATATAGTAATAACTAAGTCATGATAATTTATTTAATGTTTTTTTGTTTCAAATCGACAGTTTATCGTTATGGATTTATTTATAATCGAATCATTATTAATTAGGACATAATTTTATAACACATTTAAACCATTAGATTTTTGCATAGCACCTTGTCTTAAAAATATTAATTAGACTTAAAATTAAATCGCCTTTAAAAAAATTAAATAACAAAAGATTTATTCCCTCTTTTTAATATTGTGTATGTCGTTTTAGAATATTTTTTTTGTTTCAAAATAAATGACTTTTTTAGATTTCGTGCAATTTTTTTTTTGTATTTTTTTTTTCCAAATTTACCTTTTATTAATAATAATTAAATATTTCAAAATAATAATTCTCTACACAATAAATAAGGGCATTTTGTGCAAAACATTCTTTTTATTAATGTGTGTATTTAAATCTAAACCGCCACGTAAAATTAAAGAGGAGAGGAGTATATATTACCATTAATAAAACGTGTTTGAAATTCACAATTACTCAATTAAAAGTCATATAAATTTGGAATTGTCATGGTGATTATGTATATATTTATCTTTTTTGGTAAAGGTTATGCATATATTTTATTAAAACAATTAAAATTTATCATCAATTTCCTTTTTGCGGACAGAAACAAAAGGCTTTGATTAATCAAAAGTCGAAGGGTAAGCATACGTAACCCATCTTGCCATCATTTGCAGATGTTCCTCTTTTTTCTTTTTTTCTTTTTCTTAAATCCATTCCCCATTGAGATATAGATCCTCTCGCAAATCGGTATCAACTCAAAAGATAATTCTGCGGTCATATATCGTTTTGTATTATATCGGTTTGGTTTGGCCTATTTGATAATTAAAAAAAAATTCAATATTTTTGTTTCAGAAATCTATCTACCTCTTAAGAAAGGTCGGATTACATTTGGATTAATTATTAAAAATGCAACGATATTCTCAATTTAAATATAATTTATTAAACCCGGTAATTATCATACTCTTGTGCAATTTTAGTATTTCAGAAAATGTTGGGCTTAGTAGAATGAAAACGGAAGAGTTTACAATAAATAAATAAGTAAACAATAATAAAAATAATAATAACAATACTATAAACTCAGCCATGCAACCCTAATCACTCCTTTTTTGGAGGGCCAATAAAAAGGCTTATCCTTTTTTTTTTGGCGTCGAAGAAATCTTATCCTTTTACATTCTTTACTACCAAATATTATTCTATATATCTTTCTTTTAGGGTTAGTAGAGTCCCTAAAGCTAGAAATTCCGATGGGAATCTGATTCAACGAACAGTAAAAAAAATGGAATTAAAAAAATGAGCAAGTTATTATTGATTTTTGTAAAAAAAAAAAGAAAAGAAAAAGAAGCACAGTACTACTAATACAGGAGCCAGTTATTGAATTATTTGTTATGGTTTTTTAACCTATGCTGTAATTAAAAAAAAAAATGAATATCTACTGAATTTAATTTTAATTACGGTGGATTTATGGTATAGGGAATATGAAATTTTGGTCTCATATATAATTATATTATATTTTATCAGTTTTGGAATTATTATTGATAAAAATAATAAAAGGATTATTTTTCATTTGTTTTTGCATCGTAATCTAGAATTATTTTTAAAGTATATTTATAAACAATAAATATGTTTTCTAGTCATAAAAAATTTCTAAATCTATTTGTAATTATAATATTTTTATTTTCTAAGAATTTTTAACTTTTCCTAGGGGAGCAAAAATCAGAATAGAATTGCTGCTAGGTGAAAAAAAAAGGAAAAGAATGGAATTTTTGTTTTATTTTGGTGCCCTTGGGAACGTGTCGTTCGCTCGTTTGATGTTTAAGATATTGGGTGAGATTTTGTCTCTCTTTCCTAAAGAAAGTCTTCGTTGAATATCATAACGTGCTTCAAATCGTTGAAAGTTTTTCTCATTTTTTTTTAGAAAAAATATAAATCGTTTAGAACTTTATATTTTTTTTTCCTTTTTATTTATCTTTTGAATTTTTTTTTCTTATTTTTCTTTTTACAAAGATTAAGACAAAGTTATCATGTTTTTGGTTTTATTTACCGTCTTCGTGTAACATCAACATCATTATAATCGTCGGTTGTATCGTTGTCATTGTAATAGATATTAATGATATAGTATATAAATTCATAAATAAGTAAAAAAATTTCTAATTTTCAATATTTAAAAAAACATAGAAATAATTATTCATATCTCCTTTAAATTAAGTGGATATTGTATTGTTGTATAGCTGTTTAGCTTTTGAATCTCAATCTGATATCTATCCATATCCAGCAATAAAGATGTATATGTTTTCACCAATGATATGGTTAAATAAAAATAAAAATCATTTGCTTTTAGTATTTCCATTTCGTTTTTTTTAGCGATGATAAAGTTTTATTACTTTTGGTTCTTCTCAATTAATAAACTAAAAAAATATTCCGTTCTTTGATTATCGAGGTAACGAAATTGTTTTCGTCGACTTTATGGTTTGTATTCCCAAATCTATTGTCGGGAAAATGGATAGGAAGAAACTAAGAACTTCATGAAAATGATGGCGATGGCGATCAAGATGTATTTCCATAATGATTTCCATATTTTTTTCTAAAATGTTTCTATATTACGTTATGTTTAATTGAATTCAATTTAGAAATAATAAAAAAATATATATAATTAATAATTAATTAAAAACTATTCAATTTCAAAATAAATTAATACATTAATTAAAAATAATATTAGGGTAAATAAGAATATAAATAAAAAATTTAATTGGAAGTCAAATACCCATTAGATTTTTTTGGGAGAAATAATTTTCGAAATGGTTTAAAAAAATATGCTGATTCAGCCGGAAAAATTACTATAAATAAAAAAATGTAAAAAAAAACTGATTCATCGAAAAACTCTTTAGGAAATGAATCCTAAAAAAATAAGAACTTTATTATATAACTTCATTCGTGTACCAATTGAAGTATTTTGAAATGAATTGAAGACTAGATGCTTATTATAACTTAACCGACACTTGTCTATATATATATATATATATATGTTTAAATATCTTGAATATTAAAGTACATTAACATTAGTTACTAATAGACTAGATTAATGATACCATATAAGATTGTGAGCCTTTTTCTTTTGTGACAATTTAAAGAGATCCGGTCCTCTCTCATTTGGAAAGTTCTTTTACAACTTTACCAAAAGCATCACGAAATTCGACACATAATATAGTCCCACGTAATTTAAATATATTCCATTACTTAACCAACAAGATGCACGATCCATTTATTTAAAAAACTAAAAAAATAAAACATGATAGAATGAATAACACTGTATTAGAGACAGGTTTAACGTTTTCAGTTACCGTTAATTAGTTGCTTTACTAAGTTACCGTTAATTAGTTGCTCTATTTTCAGTGCCATGCATAATTTCATATTCAAATTTACCGAATAAATATATAAATAAATAAAATTAGGTTCAATTCTTCATCGTGTATTTGGGAAATGTTGGATTTCACTCTTTTTTTTTTACGTGATTTCAAGTTCCTTTTGACGACGAAAATTAATATATTAAATATGCTTATTTGGCTCTTATGCAAATAGCGCCTTAATAATTATCATTACTTAATTCCAAAAAAAAAATTATCGCTATTTTGTAGCCTAAAGATGGACACGTTTTAGTCTTGAGTATGTAATAACTATATTTTACAAAGGATAATTACGAAGCATATAAAATAGTTTCTCGAACAATTTTATATATCAATATTTTTTTTTTGCATGACATTTACGGGTTTACGAAGTCAAACATTCATTGGTCATTTAAATTCTCTGTCATTTTTTTTCCATTTTGCATTTTTTTTTTTTGATAAAAGTTAAATGTATATTAATAAAAATAGTTCAAACATAGTTCGTGTGCATAACCGGATAGGACCGAATACCCTACAAAATGAATACCCATGTGTCTCTAACTAGACACCATATCAGTCAATAAAAAACAACATGTGGAGCAGCTATCGGGGATAGAGAGTAAGATAGTACCAATCGGATAGAAGAGTCGAATCAATCCTACGGGAGGAGCCGAGGAGAGAGAGTATGCAGTTACGGACCATGGCATTTAGTTTACCACAAAGCGAGACAACCGTCGATGACTCCCCTCTGAAGATCCTTGCGTTTCTCTCCGACCATAACAGGTAAATCGAGCATTGCAGCAAAATAAGGGTGATAAGACGCCGATTATGGGACTGGACATTTCCTGGGCGACGCATCCAATCCATAGTGGCATGCAAATCTAGAGGCGGCATATTCCAAATGGATCGAGCGAAACTGTACCAGACCTGCCTACTATAGCTGCAGTGGAAGAAGAGGTGGGAGTGAGACTCCTCCTCCAAGCTACAAAGAAGGCAGGAAGAGGTTGCAACCGCCCCCCATCGGTACAATCGATCGAGCGTGGGTAGACGACCACGAAAAGCCAACCACTGGATGAAGCCATATCTAGGTACTCCCTCGGGGAACCAAGCTAGAGCGTGCCAGGGTACTTCCGGCGATGGCTGACGGAGAAGTTTCCAGGTACTTGCAGAGGAGAAAACACCGGCAAACACATTGGTTCTCTGCTTCCATTCGAATCTATCAGGGCCGTGGGCGGTGCTTGGCAATCGCATTGTAGATAGCTTGATGTGGAGATCCAGCACTCGTTGGGATCTTGCTGCTGGTAGCGACCACCCCGCGGACGAGACTGCATCAGCTACCTTGGC
>NW_010967498.1:850863-867478 GCF_000463585.1 Tarenaya hassleriana | reverse complement strand
TTGGTGTCCCAATAGCCCCTACGTTGGAGGACGTGCTTCCGCAGCCATGCCACCCACAGGGAACCCGACTCCTGGAATAGCAGCCATACCATCTTCAAGCGGAACACCGTGTTAAAGTCCTCTAGCTTGCGAATACCCAGCCCGCCTTCTGATCGTGGTGTACAGACATCAGTCCATGCAACTCTGGGAATCGCTGATGTACTCGAACTTGACTTCCATAAAAACTTCGAGCACATGCCATCTATACTCCGGAGGACTCCTTTAGGGATGACAAATGATTGGGACCAGGAGTTCACCATCCCATAGATTACCGTGGAGATTAGCTGTATTCGACCCGCGTAAGAGAGGTACTTGGTAGTCCATAATGTGATACGCCGAGATATCCTGTCGATGAGCGGCTGAAAATCATGCTTGGAGAGCTTCCAAGGACTGAGTGGTAGTCCCAAGTAGGTCATTGGCATTTTTCCCAGTCGCAAACCCAACGCCGAGGAGATGGTATCCGCCTCATGGTCTGTCATCCCGCCCAAGAAGAGCTCAGATTTGTCGGGGTTCATGAAGAGGCCCGACCATTGCGCGAAGGATCCAAGAACTCTCTTGATTTCTGATAGCGAGTTGGTAGTACCCCTGCTAAATATGACTAAGTCGTCAGCAAAAACCAAGTGGGTGAGGGTAGGATCTACGCACCTGGAATGAAAGTCAAATCGGCCAAGTCGTGCTGAAATGTCTAGGAGCTTGGTTAACGGCTCCATCGCCAGGATAAAGAGGTAGGGGGAGAGCGGGTCGCCCTGCCTCAGGCCCCGACAACTTGGAAAGAAGCCTGCGAGCTCGCCATTAACAGCAACCGAGAATCGCGGGGTTGAGATGCATTCCCTTATCCATCCAACAAAGACCGCTGGGAAGTCCATAGTCTTAAGGATGTCCAGAACAAAGTCCCACTTGACAGAATCGAATGCTTTTCTAATGTCAACCTTCAGTAACGCATCCGGACTAGTCGAGTTGCGATGGTAATCTCTAATAATCTCGGTGGCAAGCAATACATGCTCCATCATCAACCGTCCTTTCTGAAAGGCTACCTGATTCGCGGAGATACAGGACGGGAGGATAGGCTTGAGGCGGTTGGCTATGATCTTCGATATTACCTTGTAGAGAAAGTTACAGCAACTGATTGGCCTGTAGTCTCCAAGTTTTTCCGCCCCTACTCTCTTTGGGATGAGGGTAATGACTGCTGCATTCAATTCCTTAAGTAACCTCCCGGTTCTGAAAAATTCTTGAACTGCAAGTGTCAAATCCGCCCCGACAAGTTCCCAGGTAGAGATAAAGAACTCTTTGATGAAGCCATCGGGCCCCGGGCTCTTATTATCCGGCATCGCCTTGACCACTTGATGGATCTCCTCCTTGGTCACCGGCTGGGCAAGTTTGTCCTGTACATCCAAGGGACAACGGAAAGATATTAACTCGTCAAGATTGGTTTCAGGAAGGGTATTTACCTCTGCGTCTCGGTTTCCCAGAAGATTTGAGTAGTAAGCGACCACATGGTCCTTGATAGCGGCCTCATCAATAATCCGTTGCCCTTGGTCATCCACTAGATAGTGGATGGAGTTCCTAGCGGTCCTTGCTTTCGCTGTCTTATGGAAGAAATACCTAGAAAAGACAGAATATAAAATTTCGGTTGAATTCGATTATTAAATAGCATAAACCAAAAGTGTTTTATAATTAATTATCGCTCACGCACCAAGTGTTAAATATTCATTTTGACAAAAAAAAAAGTGTTAAATATTCACACACATGCAAAGAAAATTTGAGGATTACGTGTCAATTTCGACGCACAAAATTTCCACCGATTTGATTCGTTTTTTAATTAATATAATTATCATTTGGAGCATAAAATGAAAATTCGCCCACTCAGAAAGAAATGCTCATAATGGATGGAGGACCGGCCGATTAACCGAAACGTCGACCCAGTTGGCCGCGTTTTCCCACGTTTTCTTTTTTATTTTTAATTATTTTTTGTATTATATATGCGCAAATTATTGGGAAATAGATATCGTATATCATAGATTATGGGAAGTTTGTTATTTCAACAGATTGTGTTTCCTTGTTTCTCGACTAGGTTAGCTTCTCGAGTCTGTATAAAAGTGTGAGTTGTAATCTCAATGAAGCAAGCCGTTCTCTTTTCAAATCTCTTTGTCTGGTACATGACATGGTATCAGAGCACGACCCACAACAAATCCCGCTGTGAAATCTCGCCTCGATGTCTACCGAACCGAACACGACCCCTGTTTCGAACCCTGACTCGAACACGACCCCTGTTTCGAACCCCGATTCAACACCACCGATGAATACCGTGGCTATGCGTCGTACGATCTCTCCTATGACCTTACGCCAAGCGACAATCCCGGATTGATTCTCTCTCAACCATTGCTCCGTGGAGAAAATTATGATGAGTGGGCAATTAATATTCGGCAAGCTCTGAAATCCCGCAAGAAGTTTGGGTTTGTTGACGGAACAATCCCACAACCCGAAGAAATCTCACCGGATTTTGAAGATTGGGACACCAACAATGCGCTCATAGTCTCATGGCTCAAGAACACTCTAGAACCTCATCTTCGCTCAGATGTCGTGCACCGAAAATTTGCAACCGATCTCTGGGATTATTTAAAACGACGATTTGGGAAGACAACTGCACCTCGTATACTCAAACTGCGTATTGATCTGGTAAACTGTCGTCAAAGTGGAATGACGGTCGAATCCTACTTTGGTAAGTTAACCAATCTATGGGACGATCTGGCTAATTTCAGATCATTGAAGGTTTGCAAATGTGGGAGATGTTCTTGCGACATCTCTGCTGCACTCGAAACCCAACGAAATGAAGACCGCTTGTTCGAGTTCCTTCTTGGATTGGATGAATCTCGCTATGGCACAGTGAGATCTAATCTTCTCTCCAGACAACCTCTTCCAAGTCTTGAAGAGGCCTATAACCTGGTGATACAAGATGAAGACACACAACAGGTGTCGAAATTGTCTGATGACAGACCGACAATCGCGGCATTTTCTGTCAAATCTGCTTCCAAGTTTTCTCCGAGCTCTGCTTCGAAAGACATTGCTGCCGTGTGCTCGAACTGTGGCCGTGCTGGTCACCTCTCGGAAAGCTGTTTCAAGCTTATTGGATTCCCGGAATGGTGGGGTGACAGACCCCGCAACAGAGCAGGCCGTGGTAGAGGAACTCCGAGTTCGATGCATCAGGAAACTCGATCTTCCAACACTAGTGCAAGAGCAAATTCAACTCAAGTTTCCTCTAACTCTGTTCTTCCTGGAACGATACCTCCTGGAGATAAAGCTCTTCTAGCAGGCATCACAGAAGACCAGTGGAAGTCCCTCATGCACTTGCTCAACTCCGACCAATCTGACAGTCTGCACACCATGACTGGTAAGCACTTAAGTACATCTTGGATTTTAGACTCTGGTTGTTCACAACATATGACGGGTGTTCGAACAGCTTTCACGACTTTGTCTCAGACTTCACCTTGTTCCGTTGTTCTTCCTGATGGCCGCAATGTGTTCTCTGTTGAATCGGGTTCTGTACCCCTTGGTTGTCAGCTTCACATATCAAATGTGCTATATGTTCCTGGCCTGCATACAAATCTGATCTCCATCTCGCAGCTAATGGTTGATAGCGATTGTTATGTGACATTTGCACCGTCATTCTGTGTCATTCAGGACCGCACTACCAAGACGCTGATTGGAGCGGGTGAGTTCAGAGCTGGGCTTTATTACTTTCGGAGTGTCGCGAATCTGGCAGTAACTCGGGTGACCGTCTCTCTCTCGTTTGATGTATGGCACAAACGTATGGGACATCCATCCACGAATGTGCTTGCAAAGATTCGAAGTTTGTCTATTTCTGATGCTATTTCTGTTTCCAATAAGCAATGCGATGTATGTTTGCGCGCGAAACAAACTCGGGATTCTTTTCCAATTAGTATCAATAAAAGTTCTGCGGTTTTTGAGTTAATACACTGTGATTTGTCGGGTCCCTATCGCACACCGTCTTCCTCGGGTGCTCGTTACTTCTTGACAATCGTCGATGACTATTCAGGCGGAACTTGGCTGTACTTGCTCAAGGACAAATCTGAAACTCAGTTGCGTCTCCGTCAGTTTATTGCTCTGGTTTGCAGACAATTCAACACTGATGTCAAAAAGATTCGATCCGACAACGGTTCAGAATTTGTCTGTTTGCAGAATTTTTATGCTGAACACGGGATACTACATGAGACATCATGTGTTGGGACACCGCAACAAAATGGCCGAGTCGAACGCAAGCATCGACATATCTTGAACGTTGCTCGTTCCTTGATGTTTCAAGCCGCTATGCCGATTGAATTTTGGGGAGAGAGTGTTCTCACAGCGGCGTATCTAATCAACCGAACCTCATCATCGGTTCTTAATGGCCGAACCCCGTATGAATTGATTCATGGTCAACTTCCAACTTACGACCATCTTCGAATATTTGGCAGTCTGTGCTTTGTCCACAACCAAAACCGTTTAGGAGACAAGTTTGCACCCCGCAGCTGGAAATCCGTGTTTGTCGGCTATCCATCCGGGGCCAAGGGATGGCGTATTTATAATTTGGAAACCCAGAAATTCCAGATTTCTCGAGATGTGGTCTTTTGTGAAGACAAATTTCCATTCACTGAATCTGTTCTTGTCTCGCCTCCAGCTCTATCTCACTTGCCCTCCTCGACCACATTGGCTCATGATGACTATGATGATTTCCCCAGACAGTCTTCTCAGAATCGGTCAGAAAATACGACCCCCCAAAACGACCCACCAACCCCTGCCCAACACTCGTCATCAACATCTTCTTCGACTCTGCCCTCTGACTCATCGACAGCTCCACTTTGGGAAACCACACAGCCACCTTCTTCGCCGGATATACAGCAGGAAAACAGTGCAGTGACTCCTTCACTTGAAATTCCTACTACCTCGCCTGCACAGACGCTACTAGGCAGAGGTCAACGGCAGAAAATACCAAATGTTCTACTCCGACATTTTGTGACCAATGCTATGCATGTTCTGGATTCTGGCTCGCCCCCTGTGCCAGGTATTCCGTTTCCAATTGAGAATTACTTGTCCTACGACACCATTCTTCGTGCACATATGGCCTTCCTTGCAGCTGTTTCAACAGAAGTCGAACCTCGAAGTTACAAACAGGCATTTCAAGACGAAAGATGGCGACAAGCAATGCGTGATGAACTAATGGCTCTCGAAAAAAATAATACATGGACGATGGAACCCTTACCACCCACGAAGACTGCTATTGGGTGCAAATGGGTCTTTCGGATCAAATATCGATCTGATGGAACCATCGAACGCCGAAAAGCTAGATTGGTCATACTCGGGAACAAGCAAACAGAAGGCGTTGATTATGCTGAGACATTTGCCCCCGTTGCGAAGATGGTCACAGTTCGAACGTTTCTTGCTGTTGCCTCGGCAAGACACTGGGATGTGCATCAAATGGACGTACATAACGCGTTCTTACACGGCGATCTTCATGACGAGGTCTATATGAAGCCACCTCCCGGTTTCACTGCCGCTGTCCCGAACCAATTCTGTCGGCTACGAAAGTCCTTATACGGTCTAAAACAAGCTCTGCGATGCTGGTTCGCCAAACTCGGATCAGCTCTTTGGAAATACGGCTTTCAACAGTCGCAATCCGACCACTCCCTATTTGTCTTTCGCCAAGGAGATACTCGGCTTCACGTGTTGGTCTACGTCGACGATTTACTCGTCACCGGGAACTCGCCACAAGCTATGACAGTCTTCAAAGCTTATCTTGGACAATGTTTTCATATGAAGGACCTCGGCCCTCTAAAATACTTTCTTGGAATCGAGGTAGCTCGCAACTCTTTGGGTATATATCTCTGCCAACGCAAATATATTCTGGACATCCTCACCGAAACAGGTCTCCTGGGGGCTAAACCTGTTTCATTCCCACTTGATCAGAACCACAAACTTGCGATCTCCACCAGTGCACCTCTCGAAGACACAGAGCCTTACCGTCGGCTTGTTGGACGCTTAATATACTTACTCGCCACACGCCCTGATCTCACGTATGCTGTCCATATCTTGTCTCAATTCATGCACGAGCCACGCTTGGATCACTGGGACGCGGCGCTCCGAGTTGTCCGTTATCTCAAGCATAAACCCGGGCAAGGTATTTTGCTGCACTCCAACTCAGATCTACGCTTATATGGATGGTGCGACTCGGATTGGGCGGGTTGTCCTCGCTCCCGAAAATCATTGTCTGGTTGGATTATTCACCTAGGCCAATCTCCCATTTCTTGGAAAACCAAGAAGCAACCGACGATCAGCCTATCCTCGGCAGAGGCCGAATATAGAGCTTTGGCTGTTACAACATGTGAGCTATTGTGGTTAAAGGGCTTACTCTCATCTCTGGGTGTTGAGCATCGAGCCCCGATGCCAGTCCACAATGATAGTCAATCAGCCCTCCAAATCGCAGCAAATGATGTATTCCATGAGCGCACTAAAAATATCGAAGTAGATTGTCACTTCCTTCGCCATCATTTGAGCAACCGTAATATAGTTACGTCCCATGTTTCTACAGTCAACCAACTTGCGGATATCTTCACAAAAGCACTCGGGCAGAAAGAGTTCACCAGTTTTTTGGACAAGCTGGGCACACATGACATATATGCTCCACCTTGAGGAGGGGTATTGGGAAATAGATATCATATATCATAGATTATGGGAAGTTTGTTATTTCAACAAATTGTGTTTCCTTGTTTCTCGACTAGGTTAGCTTCTCGAGTCTGTATAAAAGTGTGAGTTGTAATCTCAATGAAGCAAGCCGTTCTCTTTTCAAATCTCTTTGCCTGGTACGTGACACAAATCAATGGTTATTTAAAACAAAAAAAGGAAGAAATTAATTTTAGTGCACAAAAAATTATTGAAAACTATTGAATATTCTTGTCCTAATAGCTTCGGAATATCGAACGCCGTCATGCAGTGAAAGAGTGCATAAATATTCTGTTAAAGCAAGGAAATAACATATTCAGTATCTAGAAGGTTCAAATCAACAAATGGAAGTCTCGAGCTGAATCTGGAAAGCACAAAAGGAAAGAATACACTTATATCAATGAAGAAAAAGGAAAAATGCATATTCTGAAGTTATGAAGAGAATCAAGAAACGATGGCATATATGGACTGAAGACATCATTGTTGAAGGTTGGCGAGATTATTGACTAGAGAGAACAGAGTCTGAAACCTTGTGAGCGGAACATGTATGGGAAACACTGGTGAGAGAATTCTGAGTGAACGTGAGTTGTAACTAAGGGGGAGTCTTAAGTTACAGACGAACCGCTTGGTAGGCCTAGACGTTGTCTAGGGTGACACGGGGTGTGCGCTGCACACACAGTGTTTGTAACTGATAGAATTTCTTGTGGTACGGGAGGTTTACTCAGGGGGAGTAAGACCGGGTTAATCGAGTGCTACTTGGAAACGTTGAAGTGTACTTGACACGTATCAAAGAAATAGAATCAGTTTGGGTTTTTGAGTTTTTGCAAAATCGAATGATTATATCTTTTCAATTGGTATCAGAGCAGGTCACTGATTGTAGGAATTGCTGTCCTCTCATATCGGTGTACGATTCAGATTCACACGATGGAAGGTTTCAAGGAATTACAAACCATTGGAAAAACTGCCTTGTTGGATTCTACCAACTATGGACACTGGAAAATCAAGATCATCTCGTATATTCGAGGGTTGGATGAAGATACTTGGAGTGTTGTTACTGATGGATGGACTCGACCCACAGATATCATTGATGGAGTTGCTAAACCGAAGCCGAAAAGCGCATGGACACCACAAGAGAAGAAGGATTCTGCTATGAATCAGAAAGCACTGTCTATCATTTTCAGCAGTGTGTGTCATGAGGAATTTAAACAGATTCAAGGATGTGAAACTGCTAAGGATGCATGGGATACTTTGGAGCTTATTCATGAAGGAACATCCAAGGTAAAAAGAAACAGGTTGGATATGATAGATCTTCAATTTGAACGATTGAGGATGGGAGATGACGAAGGTGTTAAGGAATTCTGTGGGAAGTTGAGTGCCTTATCGAATGAAGCAAGTGTACTTGGGAAAAGAATAAGTAACGACAAACTGGTAAAGAAACTTCTGAATAGCCTACCAGCCAAGTATCACTCACAGATTCTGGTGTTTGAAGGTGTGAACAATCTGGAGACTGTCACCTTCAAGGAAGCTGTTGGAACATTTGCAGCACATGAACTGAGACTGCAACTAATGAATGGTGGATCGTCGGTTCCAACCAAGAAGGGACAAGGTATTGCTCTTCATGTCCCCGAAACTAATGAGATTGAGTCGGAGAATAGAAGACAAGTAAAGAATAAAAAACAGGCTGAAGAAGAGCTACATGATGAGATGGCACTGGTCATTAAAAAGTTCAATAGATTTTTCAAGGGAAAGAAGAAATTTGGACAACCAAGTGACAGAGATTCGGGAAAATGCTTGGAATGCAAAGGCACATGACATTGGGACATTGCAAGGCTGAATGTCCGAGTATTGCAAAAAGAGAGAGTGTGTTAAAGAATCTCAATGAGACACAATGTTTTGAATGCAAAGGGTTTGGACATACTAAGATGGAATGTACCAAACAGAAAGGAAAATCCTTTATCTCTCATGAAGATAGCTCATCTGAGGAAGAAAGTGACGAAGAAAATCTGTCCAACTTCGTTGCATTTCTTGGGATCATTGAGGAAGAAAATGATCAAGCAGAGGATAGTGATGAAGAAGAAGTCACTGAGGAGGAATTATTCAAAGAAATGAACAAGTTGGTGTTGATGAATAAACAACTGATCAGTGAAAAACAACAACTGGAGAAAGAACTTCAACAAGTTCAACTGGTGCTGACAGATACTCAAGAAAAACTTGCACAAAAAGAAGAAGAGGCTTCATTGATGAAATGTCAACTGGAAGGAACCAGGAAGAATCTACATCTTCTTGGAAATGGGACTGGAAAATTAGATCATCTGCTGGGACAAGGTCGGAACACTGGAGATCATTCTGGTCTCGGATATCGAGGAAAGTCTTCGTCCGGATCTAACTTTGTGTCTGGAGGCAATTTGAGCCAAGAGCTACCTGACGTGAAGTGAAAAAACCCTCCATCAAGACAACCAGTACGCCCATCCAACTGGAGACGCTAAGAAGACAGATGCTGTTATCACTGTGGCAAAGTGGGACATCTCAGAAGAAACTGTTTCTATCTAAGCAGGAACAGGGGCATTTCCCGTTATTCAGCTCCCGCATTTGGGTATTCTCCTTGGAACTTAAGATGGATTCGAAAATCAGATCTAATGTGTAATGTTGCTTATACTACTGAGCAAACTGAAAACACTGTAACCTGGTACTTTGATAGTGGTTGCTCAAGGCACATGATAGAAAATCAAGAACTGCTCAAAGATTTTGTAGCAACACAGAACGGTGGAAGTGTTACGTTTGGTGACGGCAAACAAGGAAAGATTCTTGGTAAAGGAATACTGGATCATGCTGGACTGCCCAAGTTGACCGAAGTTAAAGTTGTTCAAGGATTGAAAGCCAATCTTATCAGCATAAGTCAGCTGTGTGACACTGGGATGAGAGTGAAGTTTACAAAGAATGCTTGCTTTGTAACTGATGCTGACAATAAATGTGTTCTGACAGGGAAGAGAAACACAAATAACTGCTATACTTGGGTTCACACACGAAGGGAGTCTACTCAGCATCTGAATTTCGTAGCAAAGAAAAATGACATGGAGTTGTGGCATCAAAGACTTGGACACATCAATATGCGAGCGCTTGTCAAATTGTCAAAGTCAGGTGTTGTTCGAGATTTGCCAGAATTATCTCACGATGATAAGTTTGTCTGCAAAGCATGCCAACTGGGGAAACAGATTCGCATTTGTCACAAGAAAACAGACCATGTACGCACAACACATATCTTGGAACTCATGCACATGGATTTGATGGGTCCTATGCAAACCGAAAGCTTCGGTGGAAAACGGTATGTTCTTGTATGTGTTGATGATTACTCCAGATTTACTTGGGTCCGGTTTCTTCGAGAAAAATCTGAGGCTTGTGTTGCATTTCAACATTTGTGTCTGCAACTGAAAAATAGAAAGGGAATGGTGCAACGGATACGGAGTGATCATGGTAGGGAATTTGAGAATGAGTTGTTTAACACATTCTGTGATACTCAAGGTATTGCTCATGAATACTCTGCTCCAAAGACTCCTCAGCAAAACGGAGTGGTGGAAAGAAAAAACCGAACTCTTCAGGAAATGGCACGATCTATGCTACATGCTAAAAATGTTGCCATGAGATTTTGGGCTGAAGCTATGAGCATTGCTTGCTATCTGATCAATCGGATCTATCTGCGTTCTGGAATGACCAAAATACCTTACGAACTCTGGAAGGGACGGTCACCTCCCCTCAAGTATGTTCATGTGTTTGGTTGTACGTGTTACATTCTAAACGACAGGGAGTATCTTGGCAAGATGGATCCTAGAAGTGATGAAGGAATATTTCTTGGGTATGCACAAAACTCAGCTGCGTACCGAGTGTTCAATCTTCGTACTAAAACAGTGATGGAATCCGCCAATGTTATCTTTGATGAAGAAACATCCCGGTGTGTTGAAGGCATCTCACTGGAGCCAAGTACTTTTCGCGATATCCCAGAATGCTCTCGTACTACCCCTGCCCCTCATCTGAAAGATGAGTCAGATGGATCTTCCACCGACACTGGAGAATTTGATGACAGTTTATCCGGACCAGAAACATCAATTCCTGTACACAAGAATCACTCTGCTAGTGATCTAATTGGCGATCTTCAAGCTCCTCGTCAGACTCGGCATAAGTCCAGAATCAATTATCAAGATCTGGTTCGTTTTGTCTGCTTTAACTCTCAATTTGAACCTAAGAAGGTATGTGAAGCACTTCATGATGAGTTCTGGGTTAGGGCGACGCAAGAAGAGTTGGAACAGTTTGTGTGCAATGATGTCTGGTATTTAGTTCCCCGTCCTCACCATACAAATGTCATTGGCACGAAGTGGATTTTCAAAAACAAGACTAACGAGTTTGGGGAGATAGTTCGCAACAAAGCACGTTTAGTTGCTCAGGGGTACACTCAGATTGAGGGAGTTGATTTTGATGAGACTTTTGCACCCGTTGCTCGTCTCGAATCCATTCGATTACTCCTCGGAGTTGCGTGTAGCTTGCACTTCAAACTTTTTCAGATGGATGTCAAGAGTGCTTTTCTCAATGGAGTACTCCAGGAAGAAGTGTACGTCGAACAACCTACTGGTTTGGAAGATCCCCATTCTTCGGGTCATGTGTTTCGTTTGAAGAAAGCACTATATGGTCTTAAGCAAGCTCCTCGTGCGTGGTATGAACGGCTGACTTTCTTTTTGGTTGAGCACGGATACAAAAGAGGGGGAGTGGACAAGACTTTGTTCATTCACAATGATGATGGTAAGTTCATGGTGGTTCAAGTGTATGTTGATGATATCGTATTTGGATCTGCCTCTCAGGAAAAAGTTGACAACTTTGTGAAGATGATGACTGATGAGTTCGAAATGAGCATGTTTGGAGAATTAAATTTATTTCTTGGGGTGCAAGTGAAACAGACAACTGATGGAATGTTCATCTCTCAAAGTACGTATGCTCAAAACTTGGTCAAGAGATTTGAACTGGATGGAAGCAAATCGGCAAAAACTCCTATGTCCACAACAACGAAGTTAACCCGAGATGAAGATGGAGAGGATGTAGACACAAAGCTCTACCGTGGAATGATTGGAAGTCTACTTTATCTTACTGCAAGTAGACCTGACTTGTGCCTAAGTGTTGGAATCTGCGCAAGATATCAAGCTAAACCGAAGAAGTCACATCTGCAAGCTGTCAAGCGGATCATAAAATATGTGAA
Organism: Tarenaya hassleriana; assembly: GCF_000463585.1. NCBI lineage: Eukaryota > Viridiplantae > Streptophyta > Magnoliopsida > Brassicales > Cleomaceae > Tarenaya > Tarenaya hassleriana. The sequence continues at coordinate 855,486 of NW_010967498.1, read as the reverse complement.
GGGAACATTGGAGTTTGGTTTGCACTATACACAGGATTCAAGCTGTGAACTGGTGGAGTTTTGTGATGCTGACTGGGGAGGTCATGCTGACGATCGACGAAGTACTTCTGGAGGTTGTTTCTTCCTTGGAAATAACATGGTAGCGTGGCACAGCAAGAAGCAGAACTCTACATCACTGTCCACAGCTGAAGCAGAGTACATTGCCTTGGGAAGTTGTTGTACTCAACTCTTGTGGATGCGGTAGATGCTCTCCGATTACGGTATCAACTTATCTTCTTTTACTGCTCATTGTGTTTTTGTTTTTCATCCGCTGCGCAAACCCTAGAATCGATCTCTTAGGAATTAGATTCGCTGTAGAGATCCCAGGAAATACCAACAGTGTGTTTGATATGCATGGCACCGAATCTGCAGAGGCAGTTTGAGGGGAAGAGTGTGTTTGATATGATCGAACAACTCAAGACCGTGTTTCAGGAGGTAGCGCGTACTGAGAAGTACAAGACGCTGAAAGCTCTGGTGGGAGATGCCGAGAGGTAGCTCTGTCAACACCCACGTCCTCAACATGAGAGCTCATATTGAGGAACTTGAGCATATGGGAATGAGGCTCGATGATGATTTGGCTGTGGACCTGATCCTGATGTCATTACCTGAAGACTATAATCAGTTCGTGATGCAGTACCATATGCACGGGATGACCAAGAGCTTAACCGAACTGCATGGAAAGATGAAATCGGCTGAGCAGGATATCGTGGTCGCTAAGACTAAGGTAGTGCTTGCTGTTAAGAAGAACTCCAGCAAGAAGCGGCAGGGTAAAGCGAAAAAGAAGGTGGCGAAGAAGGCAAAAGTTGCCCCTACACCTAAACCTAAGCCCGATAAGGGTGACTATCTTTACTGCGGAGTGTCTGGACATTGGAAACGTAATTGTCACCTCTACTTGAAGGATCTGAAGGACAAGAAGCTTGATGAAGTTTCTGCCTCAAGTATTCATGTTATATAGAAACTAACATCTGTACTACATCTTCGTGGATATTGGATACCGGAAGTACCTCACACATTTGTGGAAATGTGCAGGGACTAAGAAGAAGTAGGATGCTGGCAAAGGGAGAAGCGGATCTGCGCATCGGAAATGGAGCAAGAGTTGTTGCATTGTGTGTTGGAGTTTATGATTTGCATCTTCCTTCTAGACTTGTTTTAGAATTAAGTAATTATTACTATGTGCCTGCGATTAGCAGAAACATTATTTATATTTCATGTCTGGATTTGGATGGTTTTCGATTTGTGATTGAGAACTCGAGTTTGATGATTTATCGAGGACAGTATTTACTATGGTAATGGTTATCTTGTGAATGGTTTATACGTCTTAAATGATAAGCATTCGAATTCCACATCATCCATCTATAACGTGAGTGCTAAACGATTTAAGCCGAACAATTTAAACCCCACATTTCTCTGGCATTGTCGTCTAAGCCATAAAAAAGAGAAGCGAATTCAGAAGCTTCATCATGAGGGTCTTCTGGACTCATTTGACTTTGAGTCTCTTGAGTCTTGCGAGTCTTGTTTGATGGGCAAGATGGGAAGCATCCTTTTAAGGGGAAAGGACAAAGAGCGACAAAGTTATTGGCCCTTATACATGATCGCCTCACATGGAGTCAAGTTGGTAGGATAGCAGGGGCTTACGATCCGAGTTATAATACTAGACGTTCAAGTTCAACAAATATACAAGATGGTCCCGCTCTTTCCTCCCGGATGAATAAAGGAAAGAGTATAGCTATTGAGAACACTTTGATACTGATGGATGAGGAAGAAGAACAAGATATTGGTAAAGACGATGATTACGACGAAGATGAACGTTATGATCATATTGATCTTGATTAGATATTCAAAAAAAGACATTGATCGACGTTTTGGATTTTTTATTTCAGATGTTTATTTTTTTGTTTGATGATTTTGAACATTAATATATATTAAGTATTTTGCATTTGGATAATTTATATATATATTAAACATAATATTTAATATATCTTAATAATATTTTTACAAAAGCGCCTCGCACACAGGATGCACGCGCTTCGCATCGCGCCTCACGCCTCGGATTTTAGAACCTCTTGCGCCTCTATGTGCCCCGTGCATTTTACAACCAAGGAGACTTGAGGGTCTGAGGAGTGATCTGAATCCCGTTTTCTCGTAGCACACTAACGAGAAGTAGATTCGGATCCTAGCAGACAGTGGACCGTCCGTTCCAGAGTGTCTGGACCGTCCAATCTGCAGAATCACGTGGTCCATCCGTTCTCATACGTAGACCGTCCGTTCTACATCCAGAAGGGACGGTCCGAGACCCAGACTGTGACTCAAATAGACATGATTTATTCTTATGGATGGTCCATAGTGAATGAATGCATGTAACTTAATCAAGATATGGTATATGCTTGATTGAGTGGGAACTCCGGGATTGGGATTACATAACCGAATGGACGGTCTATTGGATTATGAACAATCGTTGCACAGAAACCGGTTAGATCTAGGAGCTCTATAAGTAAAGCACTTGTCAAGGCCTCGATCGTACGTGTCATGGGCCATGCCAAAGCTGGGTGTGCCATATTATTTTGGTGAGGCAAGATGGAGAAATGGTGGTTCTCATAGCTTGAAAGTAGATGCTTGATCTAAGTGTGGTTTCGAAAATCCCTTGTTTATGTAATGCTAAGTGTGTACCTCCCATTACTAGAGCGCCTGTCAAGGCATCGATCGTCCGTAACACGGGTCATGCCAAAGCTGAGCGTGCCGGATTATCTTTGTGAGGCAGGGTAGGAAATCGTGGTTCCTACAGCTTGAATATGGTTTATCTTGGGTTAATTTGTCAAGTTTTAAATTGAAATTTAATGGTACAGATGAGACAAGTATGCAATGATATTCGATATCATAGTCTCATAAAGGATCTAAGAGTCATATTGGATATGATTGACATTAGATGTCTACCTAAATAGCATAAGGCTGAGTGTAAAAACTTGTTCTTATGTGAAATACGGATCTTAGTCCCATATAGAAAATTATTGTAGGGTTAATTTTCTTTATGGGAATATAGCTCATCTTTGCATCTGTGTTGTCATTGTTTGATGATGGACTAGCTGATAGTAGATCATAGGTATGTAGACACTGATTGATGATGGACTAGCTGGTAGTAGATCATTGATAGAATCTGCATATAGATGTGTTTTCGTTCTGTTTTGTCTTTTTCTGTAGGACATAGCGTTAACCGGTATTGTACCGAAGTTGACGATGCGATCTATCCTTATGAAGGATAAGACTCTAACCATGGCTTCTAGATCGATCATTGATGCTTATCAGAAGCATGAGGATGATGATCCGGACAAGTCTAGCTTGACGTTTGGAAACATGATCTCTGAATTGCGTAAGCGATTAGAGGACATGAACGATTCTTTGATAGTTGATCAGTTGAATGCGTCATTCCAAAAGAAAGCTGAGAGCCACGAAAAGAGTGAAATGGTAGTTGTTGGAAAGAGTTCCAGCAAAAGGAAGCGTTCCAAGAGCAAGGACAAGTGGAAAGTGACAAGCGTTGTCATTGAACCTAAGCCTAAGTCCAAAAAGGAAGAGTGTTATTTCTGTCATGCCGTTGGGCATTGGAACAGAAATTATAGACTCTACCTGGAAGATCAGGATAAGAAGAAGCTTAAAGAAGCTTCGACTTCTGGTGTCTTCGTTATAGAGGCTAATTTGTTTACTTCTACGTCGTGGGTATAAGATACCGGAAGCGCCTCGCATATTTGTGGAAATATGAAAGGGTTGCGAGGAAGTAGATAATTGGCAAAAGGAGAAGAAGATCTCCGCGTTGGGAATGGAGCAAAAATTGTTGCATTAGCCATCGGGACTTTCGATCTGACTTTACCTTCTAGGCCTTGTATTTGAGTTGCATGATTGTTATTTTGTTTATGCTATTAGCAAGAACATTATAACGATTTCATGCCTAGACTCGGACGATTTCAGATTTGTTATTGAGAACAAAGGTCTATCCATTTATAGAGGTGATTTATTCTATGGTAAAGGTTACCAGTTTAATAGCCTTTATGTTTTGGATGACGAACCGTCAAGATACAGGTCAATCTATAACGTTTGTACCAAACGGTTTAAGCCGAACGACTTAAACCCAACCTTCCTCTGGCATTGTCGTCTAGGCCATATAAACGAGAAGCGCATACAGAACCTTCATTCTGAAGGTCTTCTGGATTCATTTGACTTTGAGTATCTTGAATCTTGCGATTCTTGTTTGATGGGCAAGATGACAAAGCATCTTTTCAAAGGGAAAGGACAGAGAGCGACAGAGTTATTGGATCTGATACATAGTGATATATGCGGACCAATGAGCTGTCCGGCTAGAGGAGGTTATCTGTATTTCGTTACGTTCACTGATGATTTCAGTCGATACGGTTATGTCTATTTAATGAGACATAAGTCTGAAACACTTGAAATGTTCAAGGCTTTCAGAAACGAAGTACCATATGCTTCAGCAATTGGATCCATCATGTATGCCATGCTTTGTACTCGACCAGATGTATCCTACGCGTTGAGCATTACGAGTAGATACCAGTCAGATCCAGGTGAGTCGCACTGGAT
>NW_010967498.1:847618-848383 GCF_000463585.1 Tarenaya hassleriana | reverse complement strand
TATTGTTATGAACAATACTAAACTCTCTAGTCATGTATCATTGTGGGAATAATGATATACTAAGACTAGTATGATGTGTGATTGATGATCACATAGATGATCATAGGTATTGGATACGATCACTATCATAGGTATTCGTTGGAGAATGGAATACTGGATTGACCCGCATGAGATTGTCACATGGACTAGCGTCATGACTTGAATCTCATATGGCGGTTCCATGATTGGATCCTAAGACCTGAGATATCTACGGAATCCAACATGAGGAGTTGCGTGCTTTGATTACGTCAAACGTCCTGCGTAACAGGAGGACTATAAAGGCGTGTATCAGGCACGAAACGAATCATGTACTGGATTGTAGATAGTCAAGACGGGATTTGTACCTCTCGTATAAGAGAGAGATATCGCTGGGCCCCTCGTGTGAGCGAGACTGTAGAAATATGTGGCCGCACTATAGACGAACGTCGTCTATTTCAGACAGTCGAACTCAGTGAACGAGAAAGCAGTCGAATCAGATAAGGTGGCTTGTCCATGCCTTATGTTCGACATATGATATCGCGATACAAAAGGATCATCAGCCGGAATCATCACTGGCTTTCGTATGATCACGAACAAACTCTATTCGAGATAGGTAGTCATAGTGTCTTGCTAGAGACCGCCTATGACTTGTATACCCGAAATAGGGATTTCAGGTTATACTGCTATGTCGAATGAGCCTACAGAGTCACACACGCAGGGAAGGACAAAACGCACGAGAAAACGACG
>NW_010967498.1:838316-847531 GCF_000463585.1 Tarenaya hassleriana | reverse complement strand
AGTTTTTCCGAAATTAAACCGAATTAGGGTTAAATCACTTTATAAGAAAGTGATTAGAACCTTAATTAGAGAGAGACTTTGAGCAGCCGACTTTTGGCAGAAAAGAGAGGGTTTTTGGAGATCCAAAAACGAGTTCTAAGTCTTGAGATTTCTCGGTGCACATATCGAATAGAGATTCGAGTCCTAGCAGACAAGTTCCAACCGTTGGAATCCATCCCGAGGTGTGGATACGTGTAGAGGGCGAGGTAAACTTCCTGCCTTTCGTGATCAAACGACTTCTTCAGTTGATACAGGCCCCGGATCGATTGAGGTAAGCGTTCTAACGTTTCTACGAATTCAATAGCAGCATGGTTCTAGGGTTCTATAAATTTTTGTTTTACTTCCGCTGCACAAACCCTAGAATCGATCTCTTAGGAATTAGATTCGCTCATGAGATCCCAGGAAAACCCAACAATATGTGAAGGGAACATTGGAGTTTGGGTTGCACTATACACGGGATTCAAGCTGTGAACTGGTGGGGTTTTGTGATGTTGACTGGGGAGGTCATGTTGATGATCGGCGAAGTACTTCTGGAGGTTGTTTCTTCCTTGGAAACAACATGGTAGCGTGGCACAGCAAGAAGCAGAACTCTACATAACTGTCCACAGCTGAAGCAGAGTACATTGCCTTGGGAAGTTGATGTACTCAACTCTTGTGGATGCGGCAGATGCTCTTCGATTACGGTATCAACTTATCCTCTTTTACTGCTCACTGTGACAATACGAGTGCTATCAATATTTCTAAGAATCCTGTGCAGCACTCGCGAACTAAACACATTGAAATTCGTCATCACTTTTTGAGGGAGCAAGTTGAATAGAAAATCTTGATGATTGAGTATGTTCTTACTGAGAAACAATTGGCTGACATATTCACTAAACCCCTTGTTATGAACAGGTTTGTTGGTTTGCAAAAATCCCTTGGTGTTGGGAAACTTTAAAAATGTATTTCACATTTTTCTTACGAAGAATATGCAGGGAAAGGTACAGGTCAGGAGATAAGCGAGTCAAGGAGATGTGGCTGAAGGTCAAAAGCACTTCACTATGTCTCAGGTACATTTCACTAGTATAGGGGCTAAATTATAAGTTCTGTTACTCCTCTGTCGTGCATAGATATAAACATGTCATACAAGATTAATTGGTGCGAAATAGACATGACATGAGTAAACTAGTAAAGTACTCGCGTCTAAGTTGTGAGACAGATTTCCATACGATGGTCTAAGGGCAAACAATAATAATAATAAAAAAAACAAAAAAAAAGGAAGAAGTACAAGTGTTCGAGATTGAAACTACTCCGCTGTGGATGACTGAAAAGTATATCTACATGAGTATATCTCAGGAAGAGATAGTCTGGATCTAAATGGTGGGAAACATCTGTTGATACAACGTCCTAGAAGTTCAGAACTTGCATACTGCAAAGTGTGCCTAATTGAACCTGTATACAAAATGAAAAGCACCTGAGATTGTGTGAGGTGCAACTGACTAGAAGATTCACTCTCTAGACTTGATTGTCTCCACGACAGGTATTCTTGACTTAATTATTCAACTTCATATTTCGCTGATGATTTATCCGATGTTTTCAAGATGTTCAACTGCAACCTGGAATTATCGAGGGGATTTGGGGATGTGAATATGCTAAATTGTTTTTGAGCGGGAATTGAAAAATAATCAAAATTTCTAATTATTTTGAATTTTGCATCATTTATTGAGCGGTTTATGGACATGCCCTAATTTCTCGCACACTTACCTCACACCCTGTCAAGTTTTGTTCTTTCTCTCTCTAGTGGTTCGATTTCGACAGTTCTTCCTCTAAATTCATTCACTACCATGACGAACAAGAAATCGGGGAAGACATACAGACAAGGGGAACGTCGCTCAGCTCGAAACACGGCCAAAACTTCAAGCGAACCAGGTAAATCTCAACTTCCTGAGATTGTCGAGGAATCTGAGCAAGTGGATACAGGTGAGACACATATGAGCAAGGTGAATGAGAAAGGGAATCCTGGAGAAGAAGAGAAATCAGATTCTGATGTGGCTCCACTTCAGAGAACAAAGAAAAATTCAAAATCTGGAAAAGATTCAGGAGTTTCGTCACAATCAACACAACATGTCGTGTCCGATTTACCTAAAGACAACGACAGTCAAGACCTCGCTGAGAAGAACTTGGGTGAAGACGAAGTGCAAACAAAGACAGCCCCGAGAAAGGACTTAACTGAAGAACCAACGCAAATCACATCTGAAATGGTGAATTCAAAAGACTGTGAGAATCCAAAGGAGTTACGGTCGACGAAATTGTCTGTGAAGATGTCCAGGAGAGAGAAGGTGGGAGTGAACGAACGATTACTGAAGCACTGGAAGAAATACCCAGGGTATCGGAGAAGGAAGATGAAACTGAAATGCAATCGCGTGCACCTGAGGTACCTCTAACTCACCCGGTGCGTTCTGATGACTCTGATCGACCCCTGATTGTTTTGCAACAGAAAGCTAAGGCAAGAAATGTCACTCGGAAGCGCAAAGGCAATTCAGCACATGGAAGAAGCGCTCAGAAAAGGAAGACAGCTCGGAAAGGAAAAGGAACGGGTGATGAAGGTCCTTCAGAACCATCTGTCACACCCAGTGAAACAGGTGTGAAACCTCTTTCTGATAGATTCTTATCTGTAGAAACTAAGAAGAGGTTTGACAAGTTTAAAGGAGTAGATGTAATTGCTGAACGCAATGTCAATGTGATGGATTTTCGGAAAAATCGCATTTGGACTCTGTTTGAAGAAAGGCAACTGCCGGGGACGATGACCTATGCATGTGCACTTAGTAAAATGCTTGTCAGAGAGTTTTATGCGAATCTCACTCAACGTACTGACATCCTTGGAGACTTCTTGCATCACAATGCCTATGTGAGAGGTAGATTTATTGAGTTTTCTCCAACAGTTATCAATCGGTTGCTGGGAACACCTGATAATGCCTTACAAGGATTGGAAGATTTACCTGAAGGAACTTCACTTGAAGATTTGGAGGTAGCACTCACTGGAGAGTATCTGGCAGAAAGGAATGGGAAGATTCTCATAACATGTCTCAAGTTTGAAAGTCGAGTTATGCAACTGATTGGAAAGACCAATTGGTTACCGACTCGAAGATCTGATGTGATTCAAGATGAGTTAGCACTACTGATATTCAAGCTGTTGAGGAAAGAAGATGTAAATCTTGGTCGCATCATATACAATCACATACTATCTCGAGCTGCTGACATGAGAATGCGTTATTTGCTGCCTCACCCTTGCCTCATCCAGAGCATCATTGTCCGACAAAGTCCAGAGATTCTTGCTGATTCGGAGATCACTGAAATAATTCAGCGTCCATTGGTCATTGAATCCAAAGTACAACAGGCTAGGATGAGTCGGACACAACTCTGTAGCAAGGCGTTTACTATCCTCATGAAACATGACAAGCAGTTACTTCAAGTGGAACAACTACAGAGGAAGAACACTAAAATCATAGCCCAAATTCGTGCTCGTCAACACGCTCTGTAGGAGGAGTTTCAGAGTAATTGTCAGATAGTATTCCTCACCCAGATATGGTTTCTGAATATTTCATATCTAATGTTTTGAATTTCTGCTTACCCACACAGGGGGAGAAAGTGAAGGTGGAGCACCCTCAACAAGTGCAAAAGACAAAGGCAAAGGAATAATGGGTGAGGATGACATGTCAGATGAAGCTGAAAAGGAGGAGGAAGGAGAATCAGAAGGAACAGAGTGAATGAAACTTCCAACTTCGAGAAGTTGTTCTGTGTCGGTGTCTGCCTAATTATCAGCAACTTATCTTATGTGGTTGTCTTTATGTCTAATCTGCTGTGTTGATTCGTGTTGTTTTCTTGCTAGTTCTTGCTTTTCCATGACTTGTTGAACTTAAAGGATAGCTATATCCTAGTTGCTATGAATTGCGTTTGTGTTCTGTGAGTTTGAGTGTGTCTAAGCAGAAAGTCAAAAAGGGGGAGATTGTTAAAGCAAGGAAATAGCATATTCAGCATCTAGAAGGTTCAAATCAACAAATGGAAGTCTGGAGCTGAATCTGGAAAGCACAAAAGGAAAGAAGCAACAAAAGGAAAGAAGACACTTATATCAATGAAGAAAAAGGAAAAATACATATTCTGAAGTTATGAAGAGAATCAAGAAACGATGGCATATATGGACTGAAGACATCATTGTTGAAGGTTGGCGAGATTATTGACTAGAGAGAGCAGAGTCTGAAACCTTGTGAGCGGAACATGTATGGGAAACACTGGTGAGAGAATTCTGAGTGAACGTGAGTTGTAACTGAGGGGGAGTCTTAAGTTACAGACGAACCGCTTGGTAGGCCTAGACGTTGTCTAGGGTGACACGGGGTGTGCGCTGCACACACAGTGTTTGTAACTGATAGAATTTTTTGTGGTATGGGAGGTTTACAGGGGGAGTAAGACCGGGTGAGTCGAATGAAGTGTACTTGACACGTATCAAAGAAATAGAATCAGTTTGGGTTTTTTAGTTTTTGCAAAATCGTGTGATTATATCTTTTCATATTCCTCCAAACATATAATAAAATTAAAATATTAGAGTATACGATTGGTTTGGTTTGGCTATATAAAAAAAGATATGCTATTCGTATGACTCAAAAATAGAAAAGAAAAAATTTCTTCGAATGCATCACATTCAGTAGAAAATAATATTCGCTGATTTTTTTTAAACTAAAAATAATTAAAAATTTAAAAGGTGGCAAAATAGAACTACTTAATTGCTATTAAAACCACACCAAATTGTGTGTATACTTTAACTTGATCTTGTATAATCTCAGGTGCATATAAAAATAGTTTAATACGCATTTGAAACTTCCCTATTCATACAAATGTCTCTATTGAATGAATTAAAACATTTTCAATGTGGTATTCAATAATGCTTAAATCATGATCTATACATACATGTGATTAGGATATCTGAAATTAATAATTGTCATATGGAAGGGTGTCTATTGACGCATCTGGGGGCGATTCGAAAATATTTCCGACATAAATATTACTCAAACTTTATCCAGTCTACTATAATTATGTCTGAAAGATATATAATAAAGTTTTCGCCAGTTATAAGCTTGAAAAAACATTAGGGTTTGGAGATTATATATATATATACTCCTAAAGTGAAAACAAAAGAGTTGTCGGTATATAGATAGTGGAAATCGTGTGTGCAATATATATATATATAAGACTTTTAGATTCATCGAAGAGGACATGAAATTTGCTTTCGTTCGTCGTTTTATTGCTATGGGAACTAAAAATATATGGTACGACGATAAAATGTGTCGATGCTCAAATTATATGCCATTGTTGTAATAAAGTGAAGCATCCATTATAATATGACCCCGTCAATGCTACCATATAAGTGAACGTAAATGTACGTGCTTATATATATATATTATATATGTGTGTGTGTGTGTATGCACACAAAACAATTGTATATGTATGATTCTAATGCATGTTTCGAATCTTTGGTTGGTACGACTTGTCCCACTAGAGGCTCAGTACTCCAATTTGCAAATAATGTTATCCCCTTTTTCGTGTCTGGAATTTTATATTTACATGCAATGTTTCCACATTTTCTAATGAGACGTGAAAGGGTGACATAGAAATGCATTATATAAGGGTTATAGACGACAGCTCTAAATGGTTCCATCATCATCATCAAATTCGTATAATATCTCTGTCAGATATATAGTTTTCGATTGCAATCGATCGTATTTTATTGTTACAATTTTATCATATATATTTTTTGCATTCCGCATTATATATATAATATATATAGTAAAGCATTTATACAATCCTCAATGTGCGAACTTCCCAAACTAAATTTAATAAAAAGTATATGCATGAATATATCAACCACCGCCCTATAAGATAGGCTAATAATTACTTAACCAGAGTGTCATTATAAATATATATATGTCGACCGGTAAAGATATATTTTGACGGTAAAAAAAAAAACGAAATATAAATAAACGTCTAGTGCCTTTGCAACAGCAACAAATTGTAATCTAATGATTAACCTTATGTTCTATATACATGGTACCACCACACATTTTTTTTTGGATGCATTGGGAAGTTTGCCCCAGGTGCAGCCTTTGGGCTGGCTGATCCCCGGTCACAGCGGTGGCCTTACAGCGGCTCGCTAACACAGGGATCGCAGCGTGCATGCACCCTTCGGACGCGCAGAATCGAGTAAATTCAAACCCACAAACACCAGCCTACGACACACATGTAAAAGGTGAATCAGTCGTAATTGATAGGCGACAGGTGAGCGGGTGGAGTCGAACCCGAACCTTTCAGTATGGAAGACATGCTCCGTGCCAATTCACCTCGCGTTTCCCAAATACCACCACACATTATATAGCACATCTGACATTTTAGAAATCCACTATCTATATAGAGTAAATTACTCGAGATAATCCGTACCAAAGAAAGTCAGACATTGAGACCGTAACACGTCATCCATTTTAGCATATATCATATGCGTAATGTGTGTGCAGTTTGGTTGACCATTTATATTATATATATATATAGAAGTATGATCAACAATGTGGAGACCATATTTCAGAGGGACAGCTGTCCCACTTGGGCTTGTTAGTGCTAAAATGTTGAATAATATATATGTTTTAGTGATTAGAATTTAGAGAAAAAAAATAGATATTGTTTGGTTATGATATAGAAATCAACCGTGAAACACAAAATGTTTTAATATGGGTATATGATAAGTGTTATTTTCAAGATCGGTTTAGCTACATGAAATAAATGTAAAATTCGCACGTTATTTTCCTGGCTTTTCATTATTATATATATATATATATAATATATTATGGGACGTAAATATTTATGTGTGTGTGTATATATATATATTACATGTAATTAGGTAAGAAGAGTAAACTCCAAAAGTAATCATGAAGGCCGATAACGATTTACAATCAATGTAGTAAATCATATTAACAGATAAAAGAACTCGATTAACGATATAATTATTTATTAAGCAAGGTCTCCTCGCGATTAGAATATTAATTAAACGAAAGGTCAAAGCTATCAGCCTATCACACATTCAAAGTATTTGATTAATCGCCACATAAGACCTTCCCTTATGTGGTGTTAATAATCAATAATTAGTAAAGTGACGTAGACCATGATGATCGATGCCGCTGACGTGGCAGCTTGAGAGTATGCGGGGTCCACTCATGTCCCTAAAGTGCGCTATCGTGGTGCGGAATGAGGCGCGTGTCAATTTCATTGGTCGCATATGTCTCATCGCTCCACTTCTGAAGTTGTTTTTTTAAAGTTTATTAATTCTAACGGATATTTGACTATTGCACCGATTGATATTTTTAAATATATTGGTCGACTTTCAATTCCTATGAAATAGAGTTGGTCCAACGTTCTAATTATATTTTTTGTTTTATCAAATCATATTGTATAGGTTTGAAATTTCTTTAGCAAATTTAAGTTCAAATATTTGAATAGTCGATCAATCCAAAAAATCTCTAGCGAATGTTTTTTTTTTTTTGTAACAAAATATCTATCGAATGCTTATGTAACAAAAAGAAAGTAAATGGTTATATGTCGAATTAGTCGTAAATTTGGAAGAGATAATGCATGGTAAGTGACCAATGGTATGGTTGAAACATTGCACATATGACCACACAAAATTCAGGCCAAAAAAAAAAAGAATAACAAAGAAACATTGCATGGCATATTTCGACTTTTTCAACTATTAATTAAGTCGTGATTCGAGTACGTGCATGAATGTACTGAGTACAAAGCTGACGTAAGAACTTGTTCCACATATATATATATATATATAATGTTATTGTTTTTGAAATTATCATTACGCACTTTGATAGTTGGGATCTGCATAATTTGATGATAAATATGAGTTGGGTAAGAACGCATTGGGTGGGGGGGGCTATGAAACCGAAAAAAATCAAATCGTATAGTATCATCGTACAGTACTAATATTCTACGGACATATTAAATCATTAGAATTGGTTTTTAATTTTTGATATCTGTTTTAATAGACTTTTTAGCTGTCGAATTTAAGAACCCTAGAAAATTTGGCACCGACTTGACACAGCATGAGGTAATTGATTCCACTGAAATTTTAAGCCCTAAGTTAGATATATATCATTCACACATACACATACATATACATATACATGTATATATATTGGGTTTCTCAAATGACTAAAAGTCTTAGGTCAATTATGCATGAGAAGGGGATCTCCCCCATCTCTGTTGGTTTGAGAGCTCACTTCCTGAACAAGAGGTCGTGGGTTCAACACCCAGGATATGGAGATTTCCCCTCCGGTCACCTTCGGGTGGTTCACATCCCACACGTGTGGTGCCGGTTGTGCATGTAGGTCGGGATTAGTCTGGGCCCTTTAGGCCTGAGATTACCCGGTTATCAAAAAAAAAAATTATGCATGAGAAATATGTCTCCCTTTCCTCTAATTTCGGGGGATTTTAATTTTGTCTATTTTACATCTACAAGACAGAAATTTTCACGACAATGACATCACTGTCCTCTCTAAAGCTATTTGGTTTCTTCCACTGCAATGTCGACCTTTTCAGCTTTGTATGCGGCATTAATTATCTTGTGTTTTTCTCTTTTTTTTATATTGTTTTAATATATTCTACTATATATATATATATATATATATATATATATATATATATTTGTGTGTATATGCAGCACGACATTTTAAAACATCTGAGGGCTTATTGGTTTTAACAACTAGAAAACACCACGTTCAACATTTTTTTTGGTCAATCACATTCAAGATTTTTTTTAATAATCAGGATGGTTCTCCGAACCTTCAACCCGATTATATCCATCCTAGATGCGGGATTAATCTTTGTATATGGATTATTTTGGTCCAGAAATTACATATTTCCTCACAAGTGAAATCGAACTCAGGATCTTAACGATGACTTTGTCATTTTTTAACCATCAGGTGACATTCAAGATTATTGTTACCCATAACTTAAAATCTTTTTTGTTGGAGCCATTATTGACCCATTGCTCTTGCCTTACAATACACATCCATGTGAGTGATTATATAATTGGATCACATGCATGACAATTATATATATATATATATATATATATATATATATATATATCA
>NW_010967498.1:824079-838086 GCF_000463585.1 Tarenaya hassleriana | reverse complement strand
GACCAAACCATAACGTGCCTCGGAGTCAGCTCAGACCGGAGAAGAAGCGTCGGAGTGAACTTTGGGTTGGTCCGTAGCTGACCAAAACTTGGTCTGCCGGACCAACTCCAATGCTGAGCTCCCTCTCGCACGGATCAGAACACGATCTGACCAAAAATGAAGTCGTTGGTCCGGGGCTGACCAACTTTTGGTCCGTCGGACCAACTGACTTCAGTTTTGGTCCGCGACTTCGGACCAACAATCTAGTCCGTCTGATCCAAGACGTCTTGGTCCGGGGCAACAACTCTCAGACCACGGAAATTCTCGTTGGACCAAAGTTCTCGTCTGGTCCGCCGGACCAAGAAAGTTTTGGTATGAGATCTCTTCTCCTGGTCTGTCGAACTCTCCTGGTCAATGCCAAACTTTCGGTCCGGGGCTGACCAACTGGTTGATCCGCCGGAGCACGTGATTCTGGGCCAAAAATTAGATAAAAGTTTTTCAACTTGATCTGATTTTTCGCTCCGTTCGAATCCGTTTTTCGCTCCGTTTTCTCGAATTAATTCATGATTCAAGCCTCTACTTATCTAAGTATAGTTACATAACATAATCTACCATAGATTCATTTATATAACAGACTTATACTTAGATCAAAACCAAGAAAAAACCAAGTTTGAACAATTTTCAAACTTGCTCAAGAGTGATCGTTCTTCACCGGAATCAAGAGTTGAGCTCTGATACCACTGCTGGGTTGCACGGGATCCTCGACAACTGGCTCAAAACCGTGCTAGGATCTGGTCCATGGGCTTGCGCAGCGGAAATGGCGTTCAAAAATGATTTTTGAACAACCCACGGACCAAACCGATTCCGATGAAGAATTCAAGAAGAAAACTAATCTTTGGTTCACAATCTGAAGGTTGGCTTGTATATATATATATATATATCACATATTTTTGTAAATATTTTTCATCTTTAATTTCATTTTTTTTTATAAAAAATTAATAGATCCAGTGGGATCTGTGGTGGTGGAGATGAAGTCGTAGACAGCTATTACATTAGAGGAGTGTGGTACTTTGGTTTCAGAAACGGTATCTGCTTTAGACAACATTGAGAATCCAAATCTTTCCACTGACCAAAAGTGGCAAATTAAGAAGCTTAAAAAAAGAAGAAGCATGATTCCATTGCTGTACAATTTTAGTTCCTTAACGAAGATAAAGAGATAATTATTTTTTTTCCCCACAAATTATTGTTTCAGCTTTTTTTTTAATGGAATGCAAGAGATTTTTTGTCACCACGAAACCTCACCGATCTATCTTTTCGACTCTCGTCTGAACACAATAACAGAAATAAACGGTGACACAGGCGAAATACGAATTCAATACCGAACTCTAACACTTGGTACCTATGTCTCGGAAAGAGGAACGACTGTCTACTAGGATTATACAAAGAAACTAGTTGGAGATCGATCGGAAAACACGATCCCGACTCACGGAGAACAAAGGTTCAGCGTAGAGAGAGAGAGTACACCGAATAAGAAAGAATGCAGAAACCCTAATTAGTCTCGTAACCCTAACCATACAAATGACTTAAATGCCCTCTATCCTTCCAAAGCTTCTAACTCGTCTAGAGGCTTCGAAAACCTCTTCTTCAACCGGAGGCTTTGGTGAAGATCCAACATTTTTCTTTTTGGACTTACGATTTTAATAAAACGTTTGTATCCAAGGCAACGTTTGTATCCAAGGCAAATGGAAAAATAAAACATTTAATACCTATAAATACCTATAAATATTAATTCTAGATTTTAACACGATCTCGACAAGTATTTGCATATTTAACATTCGGAAATTTTAGATTTTTTTGAATCTTTTTGAGAGATATTTAATTAGGTTTAAAATTATAAAAAAAAATATATAATCCAAGCGCACAGTAAAAATTTATGGGTTTAATAAGCCCATACAAATAGACTCAACTTTGGGCCCTAAAGGCCCAATTTGGTCGGCTTTTAAGAATCTTCACTTGACCGTACCATTGTATTATATGTATATATTATAGTACGGATTCCCCGACCCATAACTCCACTTTTGGTCTTTCCTCTTTCTGACGGCTCTCGCAAAAATAAAATCGAAATGATTTTTCTTCTGCAGAATAAGAAAAGGTACACAAGCCGTCACCTATACAATACTTATAACAATGACTTCTATTGAGAGGAGGCAAAGGAGCAGAAGCTAGAGGCCTATAAACACAGTAAATCAACAAATATACATATATATATATCCAAAAGAAATATAAAATATCGAAAAATTCCAAAAGTCATTAAATTTTGGGGTTCTTGATTAAGTGTGATAAAAAGATGACATGTTTAAAAATCTATATTTTTTTTTTCTATCCTTTGAAAACTACCTTTTTATAAGTTTTTGACAAAACTATCCTTACTTTATTGTATAATTTCAATATTGTCATTTAGCGTCCCGAAAAAATGTGCAGTATAAAAAGTAGATTTTTTTGGAAACTGTGTAATCCGAGAGAGCTGTTTTTCATCCGGGAGAACTGTTTTTTGTCCGGGAGAACTGTTTTCCGTCCGGGAGAGTCTGTTTTTTGTGCGGGAGAACTGTTTTTCATCCGGAAGAGTCAGTTTTTTTGTCCAAGAGAACTGTTTTTCGTTCGGGAGAGTCTATTTTTTGTCAGAGAGAACTGTTTTTCATCCGGGAGAATTTTTTTTGTTCAGGAGAACTGTTTTTTGTTCGGGAGAGTTTGTTTTTGTCGAGAATCTTTTTTTTGTCCGAGAGAATTGTTTTTTGTCCGAGAAGACTGTTTTTTGTCCAGAAATATATGTTTTTTTTTTTCGAAAAAGTTTGTTTTTTTGTCCGGAAGAACTGTTTTTTTTCCAAGAGAAATGTTTTTCGTTCGGGAGTGTACGTTTTTTGTCCGGATGAAAAATAGTTCTCACGTATAAAAAAAATTGTTTTTCATATAAAAAATATTTTTTCCCCGATGAAAACAATTCTCTAAAAAAAATTATTCTTCCGAACGAAAATAGACTTTTTCGGATAAAAAAACAGTTCTTTCGGATAAAAAAGTCTTTCCCGAATGGAAAAACAATTCTTTCGGACGAGAAATAGTTTTTTTTGATAAAAAAAAATTATTTTTTCGTATACAAAAACAGTTAAACCAAATAAAAATATATTCTCACAGATGGAAAATAAATATCCCGGATGAAAAAACAGTTTTCCGAGATAACACAGTTTCTTAATAAAATATATTTTTTATGCTGTAATTTTTTTGAAATGTTTAATGGCAATATTGAAATTATACAATAAAATAAGAGTATTTTTGTTAAAAAAAAATTATAAAAAGGTATAGTTTGTAAAGGAAGGAAAAAAAAGTATAGATTTCTAGTGACTTGACATTTTTTTGATACCGGTGCAAATTTCCTCTGAAATCTTCTGGAAGAAATGCAGAAAATCTCGGCATTGCAAAGTGTCAGACCCATGTTTTATTTAATGTATAATTTTAAAAAAACAAGCAATGAATAATGGTCACATTCAAACCGTTATTCCCATTCTTGTCAACATTAAACATTTTCCCAAGTCTTTTGTGTTGTGTGCATGTAATATATACACGTATATGTGTGTGTGTATACATTCTATTATAATTGTGTGTACGTGGATCTAATAGAGAGCATATACATATATGCATGCACACACAAATACATATGCATGTGTGTGTATATATATAATAGCGAAATATATATAGAGTAGAGGAAATCAAAGTTGTTACATCCCAAAGGAATTGATATTCTTGTCTAAGCAATCCACATCAAAATATATTCACTAGCTAGAACCCTATTGGTCATAGATTTTCATTATTATAATACAATAATAGATATGACCATCAATAACCATACCCACATGAAACCATCGATCACATGCAAAAAGACAGCCTTGGAACTGAATCTCTGGTTCCAAATTAAGTTTCTGGAGTCTTGTTGAATTACCAAGTTACCCTCTGGTCTCGTCATCGTGCCCGTGCATGGCTTCACCCCAACAGGAACATGTTGCTGAGATGCTGACATGATCTCCAATGGATAACACAGATTAGGGTTTCTAGAAGCACCGAATCTTCTGCCCATTTTCTCATAGAACATTCTAGAAAACTCAAGCTTTCCTGTTAGGTTGTTACCATTGATGTACAGGGCGCCAAGACAAGGTAAAGTTTCAAGCTTTGATGGGACATTGCCTGTGAGATTGTTGTCGTTCAGACCAAGAAACCTCAATCTTTTCAGATTGGTTAGGGCAGTGGGAATCTCTCCTTTCAAACCCATGTTTGAAATATCCAAAATGACCAAATTATCCATCTTTGCCCACTTTATTCCCATCAAGTCCCCACCAATCGGGTTCTTTGCCAACACAAGTTCTGTCAAAGATTGCATCTTTTCAACGCTTCGTGATAACCCACCTGAGAATTTGTTGTTCCTTAGATCCAGAAGGGTAAGGTTCTTCAAAAACCCTATTTCTTTTGGTAGCTTTCCTTCTAACAAGTTATTGCTGAGATCAAGCTTAAGCAATGAGCCAAGTTCCCCAAAAGAAGGCAACGGCCCTGAGAAATAGTTGCGGCTCAAATCCAAGATCAGTAGCTCTTTCTGTCCATGAAAACAGTCTGGGATCGTACCCGTGAACGAATTTCCTGCCAAAACCAACCGCTTTAATCTCGTTAAGTTGCAGATGCTACTCTGTAATTTCCCCCTGAACCCATTTCCAAGAACCACCAAAGACTGCAGCTTTTTGAGATTGCCAATTGTTTCAGGAAGTTCTCCAACCAGACCGGGATTGGATCTGAACTCGAGCGATTCCAAGCTTGATTCAAAGCTTAACCAATCCTCTCCAGTGATCTTGATGGGTGAGGTGAAACAGTTGAAGAATGTGAGGGATTTCAAGTGCCTGAGGGAAAATAACTGCGGCTTTATCTCCAGACTTGTGACGCAAGCAAGCGAATTTTCATGAACAAGCCCTAGGGTTAAGTCAGTGACATACCACAAACCATCAAAGACGTCACAAGAAACACCCTGAAACCAAAATAAAGTTTCAAGCTTCGATCATTTGAGTGAACTGAAGGAATAGTATTTACTGCAATATGGAATTTGTGGGCTTGGCCACGTTCATGCAACTGAGCATTTAAAGACTGAAAACAGATGTTATACGAAAAGGGGTGGAGCTTTGACGTATGGAAGCTTTAAATTTCACTTTCCAACTGAGGAAACTTCAAAGTGGATCGATGGGTCATTTCAAGAAATCTAAAGACAACTATGTAACAAAAGACTTCCAAGAATCTCGACCATGTTTGGTAATACTTCCACACACATCATTAGTTCATAGTTTTAGGTCTCTCTGAGCTTTGATTTTGCCCAAATTCTTCAGACGAGAAACCCAAATTCGAGGATCTGAAAAGTATACTTTACAAAAACTTGGAGAATACGGTCTCTGCATCACCAGTTCAAGATCCTTTACCAACGCTAACAAGTTCATGTCTCTGAGAATCCATAAAATATTGTGTCACAGAGAGTTGAAACAGAGAAAACGCATGAAAGAAGAGCACCATACGAGAGAGTTGATTCAGTGTAAGAACCTGAATAGGAGTCCAGCCGCAAGGGTCGGGATAGAGATCAGAGCCATTCCATGATGAATCACCAACAAAGCCCTGAATTGCAGAGTACAAAGCTTCACGCTCTGTTTTCGCCATTGGAGCTTCATCAGAATCATCAAGTGCGAATTCTCCAGTGCAATGGAGAACCAGACATAGGAACAGAAAAGAGTGAAGTGTTCGCCAACAAAACATGTCTTTCACAAGAACAGGAACAGAGAGAAACTGGGAGAAACAGAGTGATCTCTTCTGTTCTGTTTTTTTTTTTGGTTAAATTCAATTGTGGGTTTCGTAATTGTAATTTATTGAGGAGAGAGCGATGGGTTGTTGGGTGTATGTCAATGGCTCCTATCATTATTGCCCGAATGGTTAAAAGGAAAAAATATGAAAAAAGAAAATAAGTGAAGAACAACTAGCAAGTCATTTGGTTACATGTTATTGTCTCCTTCACACAAAGTAAAAATATGGCATCTGTTCCCATAACTCATACATGTTATATACACGTGGAATACACACACACACACACACATACATACACTATCATAGTTAGTATTGAATCAATATCCTAAATATTTCTGCATATTTATTTCTGTATACAATAATAAAGTAAAAGCTGTGGTAAATATTGATGAGATTGAAAAAGGATAGAGAGAGAGAGGAACATAGAAGTAGAGAAGTAGGAAGATGGAGAGATGCAGAACACAGAAGATGCAGAGATATGTCAGATCGGAGCAAAGAGGAGAGAAGCATTTAATATTTTCATTTGACAAACATGTTCTTTTCCTTTATGTTTTTTACTGTTTAATTCTTCTGAAACTGAAATGACCCTTTTGACGTTTGTTTATTTTCTCTCTCTCTCTCTCTCTCTCTCTCTCTCTCTCTCTCTCTCTCTCTCTCTCTCTCCATATCCTTCTGTTCCTGCTCTCTTCTCCTTTCAATGTTAATCACAGAGAGTACATAGCCACTCATTGTTTCTCTGAATGGCTTTTAAAGCCTATCTTCTCAAAGCCCTTGTGAGTTTAGTGTTTCAAGTTACATTTATTAGTCCTCCAAATTTACCCTATGTATATAACTCAACAAGATCGCATCTACATACACACACACACCAAGACATGATGATAATAACTGTACTATCAGCTAATGGCACAAGATCAACAGATGAATTGCAGAACGATTAAACATAACATAGATTCAATCATAAGAGTATAATCATCAAAACATTTGTAGCTGAAACGAATTATTCAATCTGGGATCCGACTAATGCTTCTCAAGTTTTAAGTACACTTGCCACAACATGCTAAAGCTCTCCTTATTGTAAACCTCGGACATGACCCTGAACCTAACAATGTCAACAACCTTGACTGCCAAAAAGGAGCATATTTGGTTCCATTCAGCTAAAGTTATAACAAAAAGAATATGTGACTGATAATTCTGTCATCATCAGATTACCTGATCACTGAGAGGAGAGATTCTCGGACGAGATAACTTAAGTGGTGAGAAAGGTCCAAATTTTCTTTCTTACGGATGTTTCACCTGGTTTTGGTGATCCTTCATCATCATCATCATCATCATCATCATCACTAGAGTCACCACCACCATCTTCTTCTTCTTCAACGTCTTCATATTCGTCTTCACCATTGTCGTCCTCATCTCCATCCTCATGTATTATTGCTTTCTCCCTCAGATCATCTTCATCTTCGACATGACTGCTCCCACCAT
This sequence comes from Tarenaya hassleriana, assembly GCF_000463585.1. Lineage (NCBI taxonomy): Eukaryota > Viridiplantae > Streptophyta > Magnoliopsida > Brassicales > Cleomaceae > Tarenaya > Tarenaya hassleriana. The sequence goes on along the minus strand of NW_010967498.1, from coordinate 830,754 downwards.
ATACTTCAATCGAGGCACCCACATCGTCATTATTAGCAGCATCTGCACTTGTTTCCAACTGTCAAACGAACAACATTGTTAACACGAATGTACTTAAGCAGGCTTCTGTGATGTACAAGTTGATTGATGAAGAAGGGTTAGTCAATCTAATTTAACAGTAAGGTTTTAGTTAAGAGGTAATATTCAAGTAAAAGTTGCAATAGAAACAGGGATCCACTTGGACTCTGAGAATTAAGTGGCTGCAATGGAGCTTTTAACCAACAAAACATAAAGGAAAGGGCTTTCTCACCATTACAACCTGCCCATGCCCAATTTCTGCACTTTCTAATCTTTGAACTTGAACCAATTCCACAGCTTTGTGACTCCTTACAACATCATCATTCAATGGAGCAGATGCAACAACCTCCTCATTATCATCACCATCAGCTGCTAGACTGGAAGAAGTTTGTGCTGCAACCGTAACAGGAGCTGCACTGTCCATTCATAAAATTTCACAGTTATCCATTGATGAGTTAACAGATAAATCCAATTTTCTTTCTAGGAAAAGCAAAAACAAACCCTCAGACTGAAATGAATTTCAAAACAAATTCATCATTTCTGAAATACCATTTAGGGCATACAAGCATGGACTTACATCTTGTTCCTCCTCAGATTGTAACGATTTGTCCCGGGAGTCTGTGGAACTGCAGCAACCGTCTGTCTTCTCTTACGGCGTCCACCAGTGGTAATATCTTCTGTGTGGCTATCACTGTGATCTCCATTCTCAGTTTCAGTTATTCCTGAAGACAGTCCATGCTGCCTCTTCTTTCCAACTATGGCCATTGTCTTTTTCTCACTAGTAATAGAGATTCCCTCAACACCTTCATCACGAGGTTGCATGCTCATGTTGTCTTTAGATTCTTCAGGGCTTTCTACGCGAAACTGCTCTGCTATTTTGGTGATACCCTTGGCAGAACGTGAAGCATTCAAAGCAGGCTTGTTCTTTCTAGGTCTGCCTCGTCTTCGCCTAGTGCTTTGAAGGTCAGGCTGCAAAGAACCATCAGGAGTTTCTTGTACTCTACTGTCACCATAGCTGTGCTCCTCAACAGATGGTATGGAACCCTTATCCGCCTCAGGAATAGAGCTATCAGATGGATTTGGGTGTGGTTTCTCAATCTTTTTTTCCATGTTAATTGCAGATGAAAGCTGCTTAGGACTGCCTATGCCGGTTACATTCTGAGCTATTTTACTAGGTGAGAACAGCCTTGTGCATTTCTGCAGCAAAGACATGTGCCCTTTAGAGTCCTCCTGTCCAGAGCCGCTTCTATTAACTGGTTTCTTGATATTGCAGGAATCAGATGCACAAGAATTGCCTTGAATATCATTGAAGATTACATCTTGTGGAAGAGAAGTCCCTCCTTCACTATTTGGCAGCTGGAGATCAGACAGCACAAACTCTTTCACAAGCCGCCCACAAACATCACATTCCTTGGACATATCCACAAATGCTAGAAAATGATCTCTTTCACGGATAAATTGTTCCCTACGTTTCTTGAGGTTGATACTGAGTATAGTAAGCTCACTTATGTCATTATGCATCTCTACTTGTTGCTCTTTTAGCTTTTCCTTGTGCTTCGCAATTTCTTCACTTTGCTTTTTGACCTCACTCCTTTCGGACCTCATTTCCTCCATTTCCCTGTCCATCACCTGCTTGAGGTGATCAATTTCACTCAGTTCTCTCATTCTTTTCTCTTCAAATTTTGCGACCTTTTCCTGTAGACCTTTCTCACTTTGTTCTTTTTTCCCCTGTAGTTCAGTTTCTAGATTCCTTCTCATTGATTCAAGATCTTCAAACATCTTCATATGCTCAAGTTTAGCTTTTTCATGTAAAGCTGACCTCTCATGTTCCATATTAGCTTCAAATGATTCTTTTTGTAGCCTAATATCATCTAATTCATGCTTTATGCGATCTTTCAAAGCACTTTCTTCTTTCTTCAACCTCTCTTCTTCCAACAATCTAAATCTTTCAAACTTTGCCTGTTCTTCAGCAAGTTTCACTTGCTCTTTATTAAAATCTGCCATCTTCTCATCCAACACTTCCCACTCTTTCTCGAATCTCTCCTTTTCTTGTTTCAGATGGTCACGTTCCTTTGAAAGGTACTCCTCATGCTGTCTAGATTTCTCCAGCTGCTGCTTGAGTTCAGACTGCAATCTCATGTGTTCTAGCCTCTCTTCGTTCTTTATCTCAAGCTTTTCATGTCCTTCTTGAATAATTTTCTCCTTTTCCATCATCTCAGTTCTGATATTTTCAATCTCTTGTTTAAGATTCTTCAGTATCTCCTCATCAGCGAGGAACTGTTGCTTTTCCATGTATAGTTCTTTCTCCTCAGCTTTCATCACTTTTTCCTTCTCTTTCATAGCTTTCAACCTTACTTCAATGTCAGCCTCCTTCTCCTTTACTCTGTCAAACCTTTTATCCAATGCTTGCTCCCTTTTCTGCAACTTCGCTTCTCTGTGGTTAATTTCAACTTCCTGCCGCTTCAATTCCTCAACCTTCCTAGTGAGCTCCTCATCGAGAGATTTTCTTTTACATTCACATTCCAACTTAAATTCCGCCATCTCAGCATCTAGTTCTGCCTTCTGATCTTCAATAAGCTTCTGAATTTCTGTCTGTAAATAAAATAAATAAAAAATAACAGCTTTACTAGAGTTTATAAGAGGAAATCGGGGGAAACTATCTGATCAGATCCAAGGTTATAGAAAAAGCTATCTTGGCACCCAATGAAAGTTCATAGAGTACAAGAAAGTAAGAAATTCCATTCATGCTTGTTTATGCCCTAAGAACTGGATTTACAAATTCATGAGCTAAAATCCATAACACAGAAGTGTGTCTACATGAATTGAACTTAATAGATTTCTATCTGGTCACACAGCATAAGTAGAAAGCTTTTCTCATTTTTTTGGAGGGAAATCACCAAAAAAACCCTATACTCTTTCCAGGTCGATGAAAAAACCCTATACTTTTTTCGTTACTAATTAAACCCTATACTTGGTGTGATTAACCCATAAAACCCCTAACTTTTTAAAAATTCATCGAAAACCCCCGTGTTTGACAACTCAAACAAAAATGAAGATGTGGCAATAACATGGCAATAACATGGATGCGTTGCAAATCTTGGAAGACATGTTATTGCCACATTATCATTTTTGTTTGAGTTGTCAAATACGGGGGTTTTCGGTGAATTTTTAAAAAGTTCGGGGTTTTATGGGTCAATCACACCAAGTACAGGGTTTAATTAATAACAAAAAAATACAGGGTTTTTTCATCGACTTGAGAAGAGTATAGGGTTTTTTTTGGCGATATCCCTTTTTTAAAAATAAAAAAAAATTCTTCTTATTTGATAGGTTATCAAAGGATGAAACAAGAATTTTCTACTTGATATGCAGTTAATCCTTTCTGTCGCTGGGTAATTCTTACGACTTAACTCAAAGGACCACCATCCTTAGTTCTAGATCCTATATGCTTTATATCAACAATGCAAAAGATAATATGCACTAACAGAGAAAGCGAATGTCATGTCATATAATGAGCTATTCGATCCATCAGATGGGACCGAGTTCACAGCTTTGACGTTTCTTTTAAGTTTTAACAGAACCATGGATAGGCACCACTATATATATATACAAGACACACTTACCCCTTCTCTAGCAATAAGCTTCTCTTCAAATATGAAGAGTTCTTTCTCCTTTGCCGCTAATATGCTCCGGAGAGAATCAGCTTCCTAGAAAGATCCATTAAAAACGAAGTCATTAGAGGAAAGGAAAAGGAATAACAGAAAAAAATGTAGTTTGCAATAGCATATAATATAACTCACTGTCTCTTTCGCCGTCAATTCTTCCAAACGATTATTCACATCTTCTTCTATTTCCTTAACCTTTGACCTAGACAGATCAATCTTTCTTTGTAATTCTTCGAGTTCATTTTCTTTCTTCTTCATGTCCCTTTCCTTTTCATTAACTTTTTCCTCTTTCTGGTTCAGGTTTCTCTTCAGCCCAGACATAGAATCCTCTCTTTTTTGTAGTTTTCTCTCCCATTCATGAAAGTCTTCTCTTTGCTTGTGGAAAATTGTTTCATATGATTCTCGCCTGAGGAGTAAAAATGAGAATATATGACTAACAGAAGACCACATCTTGATAGTTACAGCTACAACTTGTAATGAGAAACGAAACTTACTCTTTAGCAAATGATGTTCGCCCTTGTTGTAGGATGCTTTCGTGAGTTTCCACTTCCTTCAGTCTCCTTTCTACCTCGGAGCTCTTCCTAGTTGCCTCTTCAAGCTTTCTATCAGCAGCAAGAATTTTGCTTTCCACCTCCGAAGATTTTCCTTCAAATCTAGCAGCTAAAGCATTTGCATCAGCTAGTTTTGTGTCAGCAATGAGCTTAATCTTGGCATGCTCTTGTTGAATTTCACGTAGAGCCTTTTCAAGCTGCAAACAGAAAACGGGCATGAAGAAATGTCAGCACAAAAGTTCAAGTTGCTAACTCAAACAAACCACAAACTCAGAAAATGTCTACAAAAGCAAATAACTAGCAAGTTACAAAGAAGCATGTTAGATGTCTAAGGAAGTTTAGTGCATGAAAAAGGCATACATAACTTTATGTATCCTACACACAGAGAATTTCCAATATTTTTTGAAGAGAGTAAAGGCGTGGAAAGCTTATACAAAATTTAAGAACAGAGAAAAATCAATGCAAAATAATATTTACCACAATCCATCATGTGAAAGCTTCTAACCAACAAAGAAGTACGATACCTCTGCCACACACTCCGTTTCAATACCCAAGGCTTTTCTCAAGCTTTCTTCACGCTTTTCAGCATCTGATTGTGCACACAAATGCAATGATTGTTCTCGTTTAAGGATTTCTTGGGCTTCTTCAAGTGCCTGACTTAGTTGTTCCTGCTTTGAGTTCCACTCTTTCTTCTCCAAAAGGAGAAGCCCCATATTATACTGGTAGTCAAATAACTGCACAGGAGAATACATTATGAGGCTAAGCTAGACAAGCACAAACAACAATATAGGCAACAGAAAGGCCTATCTTTGGAAGAAGTATAAGTAAACAGAAAATGATAAATTTTTCCACGAAGTTGAAATTTTTAAAAGAAAAAATTATATGAATTTAGGCCAACATATGAACACATGATCGTCCGTGTAACTCAACACACAGACTCATTGTCAGTTTTGTCCCAATGTTCTTCCTCTAAAGAAGCAATACAGTACACTTTCAATTGGTCAATCGATCAAACAAAAGATTCTCCAAATATAACGAGAAGAAGTTCAACCAAAACAACAACCAGCAGGAACCCATTACGTTTGCCGAGAACCATAAACAAAACCCAACAAGAAATGACAAAGTTTAACATGTTACCTCCTTTTCAAGCCTTGAAATCTTCTCAAGAAGCGCCTCTCTGTCTTTCCTCTCCATTGAAGCCCCGTTCAACAACCCCACCTCCCTAAACCTTCTCCAATCATCGATATCTCCGTCACCCACCGGTTCACCAGAAACACCGTCACCGTTCAGCGTTCTAACCGGAGGCGGCAGCAGAGCGGGAACCGCCGGGTTTTCGCCGAAAGTCACCGTCTTTCCTCTTCGTTCACTGTTCTTCTGGTTAGAGACGCCGCCGAATTTGTACGCCTCGTTTCTGGGCGTCATCGCCGGAGACATCCATGGTTTCCTCTGTGGTGTGAACATGGTTGATGATCATTCAAGAAAATTGAAATCGAAACCCTAATTTCTCAAAATTTCCAGATTTTTGCGTCTCTGTGCAACGGCTCTGATTTTAAATTAAATTCGGGTATAAAACTATAATATTAACCTTCCTCGTAATTTAAGGTAAGTTCAGGGGTAATATCGTAATAACTATCTCCGCCTCCGGTTTGATTTGGTTACGTGGATACAAATTCGTACGAAACCAAAAAGATCGGTTTGATTCGGTTATAAGAAACAATTTGGTTTTTGTTTTCTTCTTCAGAATCGGGGCAATTGCAAAAATACCCTTAAATGTCGATTTCACTTACAGCCCATACCCTCGCACAGTAAAAAGAAAACGGCAACATCAGATATACCCTTATAAATATAGAATCCCTATAATATCCTTCCTTTATTTATATAATAAATAAAATATAGATATATTTTTTATCCCTATTTTCTCTCTCCTCTTTATCGTTGTCTCCCGCCATACATCGCATTCTCTCTCTTCGAGTTTTTCTTCTTCTCTCTCTTGAATGTCTCTTCTCCAACACGATTTTTTGGTAAATTTGCTGCGAAAAACAAGTGAAATCTGCAAGAAACTCATCCAATAAACGTAGATGTAGTGGTATTGCCGCTTATAGTGGAAGAAAAACGAGTAAGTGGAAGGTCTAAACAAAACCGATTTTCTAGATCTGGTGAGACTCGAAAAAAGAAAATCATGTTCGGTAGGTTCGGTCAGTACATCAATGATGTCACAGACGTATGAGTCATAATATTATGTTCGTGCATGTAATGACATTATCAATTCATATTTGGACTAATTCACTCGTGTATTATATGGTAAAAACAGTCGTCAAACTAATTAAACTCGTCAAACTCATCGTAATACTAATCAACTCATAACACTGGTCAAAGTCGTAACACGCATTCGGGGTTTCATGTTT
>NW_010967498.1:821263-822257 GCF_000463585.1 Tarenaya hassleriana | reverse complement strand
GGTCTATTATGACGTATTGAACGTGTTTTTGTTATAAGGAGATCATCTGGGAAAATGATAAATTCTACCCTAGACCAATGTGTAACATAAAGTGTAATAGAACATTAGGGTTTCGTTTGGGGAAACATGCATTGCTACACAAAATAAGGTTTTAAATTTAGATAGCTGCGATTATTATTTACTTATCAAATTTGTTATACGAGGTGCTTATTAACATTTTCGTGGTTCGCAATTGATAAATTCGCCAAATCAGACAAATCAGAGAGTTTGACGTGTTTGACGAGTTTGACGAGTTTGACGAGTCAACGCGGTCAATCTGTGGTCAAAATGACATTCCAATGGTTCAAAGTTATGTACATGGTCTATTATGACGTATTGAGCGTGTTTTTGTTATAAGGAGAGCATCTGAGAAAATGATAAATTCTACCCGAGACCAATGTGTAACATAAAGTGTAATAGACCATTAGGGTTTCGTTTGGGGAACATGCATTGCTACACAAAATAAGGTACTAAATTTAGATAGCTGCGATTATTATTTACTTATCAAATTTGTTATACGAAGTGCTTATTAACATTTTCGTGGTTCGCAATTGATAAATTCGCCAAATCAGAGAGTTTGACGAGTTTGACGTGTTTGACGTGTTTGTAAATAAATAATTTTTATTTTATATTTTTATAATTATTTTTAAATTTTTAATTGAATTTAAATAATTATTATTTATTAATATTTGTTTTACAAATTTTACATTTGCGACAGAGTGCGACCAATTAATTTAGTCGGAACATTGCGACCGAATACCTACCGCTATATTTGGTCGTTACATTTGCGACAGAGTGCGACTGATACAATTTGTCGTTACATTTGCGACAGCCTGCGACCAATGAATTTAGTCGGTCAATTGCGACCGAATACCTACTCCTACTTCTGTCGCAATGTGCGACAGAAATCAATTCACCAATTTGCGACAGATTACCGACCTTAGCCATCTGTCGT
>NW_010967498.1:818430-820229 GCF_000463585.1 Tarenaya hassleriana | reverse complement strand
TAAATTTAGATAGCTGCGATTATTATTTACTTATCAAATTTGTTATACGAGGTGCTTATTAACATTTTCGTGGTTCGCAATTGATAAATTAGCCAAATCAGCTAGTTTGACGAGTTTGACGTGTTTGACGAGTCAACGCGGTCAACCTGTGGTCAAAATGACATTCCGATGGTTCAAAGTTGTGTACAGGGTCTATTATGACGTATTGAGCGTGTTTTTGTTATAAGGAGAGCATCTGAGAAAATGATAAATTCTACCCTAGACCAATGTGTAACATAAAGTGTAATAGAACATTAGGGTTTCGTTTGGGGAAACATGCATTGCTACACAAAATAAGGTACTAAATTTAGATAGCTGCGATTATTATTTACTTATCAAATTTGTTATACGAGGTGCTTATTAACATTTTCGTGGTTCGCAATTGATAAATTAGCCAAATCAGCTAGTTTGACGAGTTTGACGTGTTTGACGAGTCAACGCGGTCAACCTGTGGTCAAAATGACATTTCGATGGTTCAAAGTTGTGTACATGGTCTATTATGACATATTGAGCGTGTTTTTGTTATAAGGAGAGCATCTGAGAAAATGATAAATTCTACCCTAGACCAATGTGTAACATAAAGTGTAATAGAACATTAGGGTTTCGTTTGGGGAAACATGCATTGCTACACAAAATAAGGTATTAAATTTAGATAGCTGCGATTATTATTTACTTATCAAATTTGTTATACGAGGTGCTTATTAACATTTTCGTGGTTCGCAATTGATAAATTCGCCAAATCAGAGAGTTTGACGAGTTTGACGAGTTTGACGTGTTTGACGAGTTTGACGAGTTTGACGAGTTTGACGAGTCAACGCGGTCAACCTGTGGTCAAAATGACATTCCAATGGTTCAAAGTTGTGTACATGGTCTATTATGACTTATTGAGCGTGTTTTTGTTATAAGGAGAGCATCTGAGAAAATGATAAATTCTACCCTAGACCAATGTGTAACATAAAGTGTAATAGACCATTAGGGTTTCGTTTGGGGAACATGCATTGCTACACAAAATAAGGTACTAAATTTAGATAGCTGCGATTATTATTTACTTATCAAATTTGTTATACACAAAATAAGGTGCTAAATTTAGATAGCTGCGATTATTATTTACTTATCAAATTTGTTATACGAGGTGCTTATTAACATTTTCGTGGTTCGCAATTGATAAATTCGCCAAATCAGAGAGTTTGACGTGTTTGGCGTGTTTGACGAGTTTGACGTGTTTGACGAGTCAACGCGGTCAACCTGTGGTCAAAATGATATTCCGATGGTTCAAAATTGTGTACAGGGTCTATTATGACGTATTGAGCGTGTTTTCGTTACAAGGAGAGCATTTAGCCGAGTCTTGTGGATACTTTTCACAATTTAGGCCGCAGATAATCGCATGCTCGGTGATCGAATATCTGATGGGCACGCCATTCAGAACAAACCATAGTTGTTTCATTTCTCCTTCCAATTTTAGTGCCCGATGTAAGAAGACTGATGCCGGAACCATCTTCAATGTGTCCTTACATCCAAGATGAAAAATATGCCGAAACTGGGATTCTTTTTGGAAATATGTAAATTCTTCATCCGTCAAGGCCTTTTTAAGAGATCTAACAGTCTGATATGGATAACATTTCGTCGTGATCTTAGGAGCCATATGAATGTCCTTAAAATCATACACAAAAGGTACCTGCAAAAACAAATTTAACACTCATTATCAAACTCGTCAAACACGTCAAACTCGTCAAACACGTCAAACTCGTCAAACTATCAAT
>NW_010967498.1:801290-817946 GCF_000463585.1 Tarenaya hassleriana | reverse complement strand
AATCTCAATGTATACCCGAAACCCTAAAAAATTTGATTTTTGCGGAGTTAAAAAACTATACCTGGAGGTCTTCGCAAGTAGGGTCCGAAGAGGGGGCCGAAGATGATGAAGACGAAGCCATTCTTCGTGCAAATTTGACGAGTTTGACGAACTCGCACAGAAAAATCACAGAGTGAAGAGAAAACGAAGAAGAAGAAACGACACTATGAAGAAATGAAAGTGTCTGTCGAAAAGGGGCAAAAAAAACTGTTTGGTTTTTTAAATTTTTTAAATTTAATAATTTACCAACTTTTGGTCTTTCTCCTTCAGATGTTGACACGTGTATTTTTTAAAAGGGGTTAACGATGTCTTTTCATTCTTTTACAGTTTTTGTTTGAAGCTTTTTTTTTTTTAAGGGTATGTCATGCAACTGAAATCGAAATTTAAAGTTATTTTTGTAATATTCCCTTCAGAATCTCTCACCCAATTTTTTCTACAACCGAAGATTCTGAAGCTCTCGGCAAGAACCCTAATCAGGGCACTGCACAGAAGAAATGTGTTCTTCTACTGCTACAACGGCGAAGAATTTCTCCATTTTTCTACCGAAAATCACTCCATCGATTCTGCAACGTCGTTTCAGTGTTCACCCATGCTGTGCCCTTCCCAGACCGCCTAGGTTCCGTGCCGTCGCTTCTCTCCCCGGAATATCCTGGGTTTCTCACTCTTCCGGAGATGGGTATGGTGGATGGGCTCTTGTTGATGACGATATTCCTCATCCTCACCGGAAAAAGGTGCAAGGTAGTGTGTCCTGTTTGATTTTTTCGAATTTAGACTTTTCTGGGTTTAATGGTTGCCGACAAATTTTATGACTTTATGTTGCATTTGGTTATTTTTCTTGTTAGAGTTCCGGAAGATTGTGATCGGTGGTGTTGGAACTTCACTTGCTGTTCTTCTTGCTACTGTTGCTTACTTCACAGTCTCGGGGAAAGGTCAGTTTTTTTGTTTGGATTTTCTCCGGAAGCTGAATTTCGCAGTTTGGCATACCCAATTCGGTGGTTGATCTGTTAATGTATTTTTTTTTATTGCCAGGGTTTAGGTTGGGATTTAGGAGTTCATTGCGTTCTTTATGTGTGGATTGGGTTCGGAATGGGAGTGAAATGAGCAAAAATTCGAGTTCGCCTGGCACTGATGAGAAGAATTTTGTTTGTAAGACGAGTCAGGAGGACATTGACAAGACTTGTGATACAGTTTCTTCAGGTACATTCCTTTTCTTTTCATCAATCTAAGATTGTTTTCGGTGGCTATGTAATGGGTTGGTCTGTTCATTATCTCTTTGCAATTTGTGGTAGAGCCTAGAACTAGTACTACTTAGTTTAATCTTAACATTTGTTTGCTTTGATTACTTAGGATCTACAAAGAAATCTCAACCTGTTTTGGTACCAGTTGCTGTGGATGCCACTCAACAGGAAGCATTGAAAATTTTAAAGAAATTAAAGGTTTGTTTCCAGAAGCCTGTTCTATGTCATTACATTGCATTGCATTACAGTCAATTCTACAGTGCTCATGTACCTGACATGCTGTGCACTGTAATCTGTTTTCCCTCTGAGGCTCAACTCATAAATTTGATGTGCTCACCATCCGTAGTTTTCATACATAATATTAACGGAACTCTTTGTCCAGTTCTGATCATGGAATGTCGCTTTGATTAAGGTATTCAGATCATTGAAGACGATGTAAGGGCAGATGACTTGTGCACCAGACGCGAATATGCTAGATGGGTAGTTCGTACAAATTTGTTGTTAGAGAGGTTAATGACTCTTTCTGAAAGGGTTATTGGTACCAAAGTTTCAGATATGACAAATTATGTCTCAGAGTCTGACTGGTAGAAACTCCTTATTTTTCTTACTGTAGAAGTCCAAAACGCAGGATTGTTCCTGCAGTAGCCATAGCCGGGTCATCAACTCCTGCATTTGATGATGTGAGTCCTGACGACCCAGATTTCGAGTACATACAAGGTGGAATCTTTCGGGTCATTTCTAATTTTCTAGTTTGGTTTAGTAGTTTATTTAGTTTCTTTTTAATTTGTTTCTATAGGAGGTGCCTTTCGGTAACGTTTACTTTTTGTTGTTCAACTTGTCATTCAGCCATTGCTGAGGCGGGTATTATTTCCAGCAAACTTTCCGAGGAAGATTCTCAATATGAGATGAATAAAGCAGGGAGCATCTGTTTTTCTCCTGAAAGGTATGACTTCAATGCCATGATACATCAACACGTATTGATGCTCGGTGTTTGATTAATCTCAATGATTTAAAAATCTGTCCAATCTCAAAGAGGATAATTCCTTTGTGCATAAGCTTTTAAGACTTTTGATCAGTGTCCTAGAAACTTCAGTAGAGGAAAATTTGATTCACTGCCATAAAATATCCACAACTTTGTTTATTTCCATGTCAGCTATGTTTTTTTTGTTTGCAAGTATTAAGTTATTAGACGAATGTTTTCTTCATTTGTAGTTTTGTACTGGCAACTTTATCTTTGTTTTGGATTTTCTACTTAGAACATATCTGGTGCCACAGTTTTGTTTCTCGACTGGACCTGATAAATTGGAAATCCCAATTGGAGTGTGATTGCCATCCAGAAATTATGGAAGAGGTACGATAAAGTTTAACATTTGGTTTCAAATGCTAATGTTAGAAGGGGAATTCTTCACAGATCTTTTGTCTATTAAAAAACTGACTTGTTTACAGTCCAGATATCGAGGACAAGGTCAGATTATATGGATGTGAAGCATATCGATCCCAATATAGCCCTGGGATTTTTCATGGACATGTTGGGGGGTGACAAGAGCACAATCAGAAAAGTTTTTGGTATTCCACTGCCATTCACTGAGTCAATTCTTGTTTCGTACTTTCTTAATCCAATGGAATACTTTCTTGATCCAATGGATATCCTATAGTTTTCTAACTTATTTTGACACTATAATGGCTCATGCATGCATGTTAGATTTGCACAAATCAGCAAAGAATATTGAGGTGAATGATTGTTCATTGTTGCCCTTAATGGGCATGATCTTTTTATTTTTTTCCTCTTAGGTTTTTGATATGAGTAAACAACTTCTCGCGTTCATTTTGTAGTTATTGTGTTCTCATTTCTCTTTCGCTGTGGTGATGTACTCTACACTTAGATCCGTATAAGCCCAAAGTCCTAGAAATGTGACGACTTGATGTTCAATTCATATACTACAGGAAAGATCAAGCGGTTTCAGCCGAGTAGACCTGCAACAAAAGCACAAGCAGCTGTAGCATTGACAAGCGGCAGGATGGAGGAAGCAATTTTGACAGAGCTATCAAGGGTACAAGCAGAGACTCTCGCTAAGCTAGTTGAGATGGAAGAAATCAAATCCGAGTTGCTAGAAAAGGGAGATATAATGCGGTATTGGGAAGAGACACTGCAAGAGGAGAGAGCCCGAGGGCTTGAAATGGAAGAGATTTATCTCACTGCTGTTCGTGAGTTAGAAGAAGAAGAACTTGCACAACAGAAGTGGTTCACGGAGCATTTGAAAGAAAAAGCAGCCATAGATTGTCAGAGGCAGCTGCTTCACACCCTGAGAGAAGAAGTTGATGAGATGTCTAAAAGGCTCGCATCCGAAAAATCTGTCTACCTGGATGAGCACAGCCAGTTAGAAGAAATGCTGAGTGACTTGAAGTCCAAACATGAATCATTGCTGGACAAAAGATCTATCCTTGAAGCTGAAGTAGAAGCGCTTCGAATTCTCAGGTAATGAACTACTAGTGCTTTTGCAATTAATTGAAATATCGGTTTTTAAAGAGCTGAACTCTGATTTTTTCAAAACCTCGATGCTGGGGTTCCAACTGTCTTTAAAAAAACCCGGTTGTAAAGTTCTGATCTTTAGAAAATTGAACACGGAAGTTTTGGCCTCTCGAGAAGACCCAGATAAATTGAACACGGTTGTAAAGTTCTGATATGTGGTTCATTTTCGATGTGGGTATGTAATGAATAATGGAAATGCAGATCATGGGTGGAGGATGAAGCTAGGGCAAGCCAAGCAAGAACCAAGGTTCTTGAGGAGGTGGAACGAAGGTGGAAATGGGACGACCCTGCATGAATCTCCTACCCAGATCTCAAGATCAACAATTAAAACACATTGAAGAGGATTCCTGTAAGAAACTCTCGGATAGCGCCTGTCTGGAATAAGATTTTGTCTGTTTGAACTTCAAGAATGTTCTTCAGGGATTGTACAAAAATTATGAAGTGTGTTGTTATATGGCTGATTAAATCTAGCTCGAGGAGGATTGCTTTGTTCACTAAAGAGCAATCCCTCTTTGTAACTCATTTCTATTTGAACACAGAACCAATATTCTAGGTCAAAAAGTGATCATATTCTCTTCGAATATTATCGTTAGTGGGATCTCTCTCGAAACTGTTCTCTCGCTGTTTCAAACCAAATATTCGGATTTCAAATTGGAAGGACAATCGTTCGATGTCGATGAACATTGAGTTCATATCTTTTGACTTACTACCCAATTCATAAAAGAGATTTTCTTCTTACAAAATGTTGAAAATCGATTGAAGGTTACCGCCGTTGTTCAGTATCAAAGTATCACCACCTGATAGGAGCAGCAACTGTGGCAATCTTCAACGGGAAAGTGGAAACACAGCAAAACAGAAGAAATCACAAATCTGGGAAGGTACGAACTTTGGCTAATTTAAAGTAAACATGTTCGAATCTGACGAAGGTTTTCGGCTTTCTATGGCTTTTATTGCTTTCCTTGAGAAGGGTTTGTTTGAAGATTGAATCTTTTGATATGGGCTTTGACACTGCAGATTGCCGAAAACTACGACACATCAATTTTCTTCCGGCGATATTCTGTTCAAAAGAGGAAACTTTCTTAACTTTCGTCACGGAATTGATGAAACCCATTTCTCAGTTGATGAATTCTTAGTCGTGTCGATGATTAAATCATCGTAAGGAGAGGCAATCTGCAGATAAGCGTGTAGGATAACGACTTGACAAGTTGAGCCTTCTGAATTCATGACCTTGAGAAAGAAACCTTTTTTTCAGATTTTTTAATTAGTTCTTATTTTTAGTATTTCTTTTATCTTGCCTTGGTGTTGTGAGAAAATTGTCCTTTCGAGACCAGACAGTAGGATATTGGTAATGGTGATAGATGAATTCGTCTACTACTTGTCTGTTCTTCATCACTGGCGATGTTCCCCTATTGGCCTCGAATTGTCTGAATCTTCTGAAACACTTGCCAATGAGTTTTATCCTCGTTCTAATCTTTCTTTCAGGTCATCCATTTTCAACCGTTTCTTCAGAAGGTGGTGATCAGAAATAAGAACAGCCCTTTTGTGAGTTTTCCACTCCTTAAACATGCAAGATTCTACTATTTCATAGCTGCTTATGAAAGTTGAAACAGGGTTTAGTGTGTGCTTTCTTTAGGCTTGTTCATTGATTTGGGTTTGGTTTGGTTTACCTGTTTTCTGTTCTGTATTTTCAATCACACAAAGCATGACCAAGATAAGGCTATAAAGGAAACATGTGATGTATCTGTGGTTGAGAGTGAGGGGTCCATCTACTGGAAAGGGTTCATTTCTTGGCTGCAGTTTTCTCCATTTACTCCTATCCATTAGCTAAATGGACGTAGAATCTTAATTGACCCTTTATTGTTTTTGCTCATTATGTGGCTTGGGAACTAACCCTACTTGTGGTTGGCTGGCCCCCCAAGCTTCTCTGCTACTTTGCTGTCTTGTCTTGCATCACACATTTTAGCCAATCTAATCTATCAATTTTAATGAAATGATTGGATGGTAAACCTTGTTCATGGTTTCCTCGAGGCTTATGAGTGATCCTACTTTCTCAGTTTTTAGTTTCACTGCTTAGGTTGGTTTCACCTGCTTGAAACATCCATTATAAAAGATACAAGAGACAGAATCTTAACTTTTTATTGATCCTCCTAACGAATCATATATATATATATATACACACCCACACACACGTGGACCAAGGTACAAAAGGATATTCTCATAGTTCTTGATGTATTCAGAGTTTGTACAGCTGCTAAATTTTGTTATGGTTCGGAAATGGTTGGTATGATTTTAAACGCCACCCATCCATATACATCTCTTGCCTCATCTGTCCTGAGCTAATAATGGCAAAATTTTACGGCGTCTAAAATTGGATTTCTGGCAAGGTTTTTTTTTTCATGGAGGGAGATAGTTGTTGAGTTTTGTCGGTGTCTGAGTTTTCTCTTACAGGCACAGGTGGGTTATCCACGTTGTAAGCTTCATGAAGAGGATATGGACCAATATTTCCTGGTTCTGTCTCTGAGAGGAGAAGAAACGATGGTTTGAGTCCTTGGTCATGGATGGGAAGAGAAACATGTTGTTACATGTTCTGGGATATTATCAACAGCTCTCTATAAATGACACAAGAAAGGGAATCTTTTCCCTATAAGAGATCTAATACATGATTCTCCGGTTACTTGTTGCTGCTTCCGTTGCAGCCTATACAGTTAAGAAGCTCAACAGTAAATCCTCAAAACACGGAAAACGTTCAGGTAGCTTGCTTCTCTGCTTAAATTATTCTCAATAGCTCGTGTTTTTCTTGTTAAAACCTGTTCTTTATCATATATTGTCTTTCACTTTATAAACTGATTTTGTTCATTCATTCTGCCTTGTGCTTAAGAAAATGGCCAAGATGGGGATAAAGAGCCGGTCTCTGGTACCAATGACAACATCAAGGATAGAAAGGTAAGAGTATACATGCAAACATTTGCAAAAGTTTCTTCATTTTCTGTACAAGAGATAATCTGCTTCATATGTTTGTTTACAAATCGGAAAATTGCAGATGGAAGAGGAGGAAGAAGAGGAAGAACAGGTTAAACTGATAAATAGTATATTCAATCAGGCTCGTGAAAGTATATCGGATTTCCTAGATGATGATATTTTACCGGAGTTTGAAAACCTTTTATCCGGGGAGATTGATTATCCATTGCTTAATGACAACTTGGATAGAGCAGAGAAAGAAAGGGTATACAACAACGAGATGGCATATAATGCAAGTGAACTTGAGAGGTTGAGGAATTTAGTGAAGGAACTAGAAGAAAGAGAAGTAAAGCTCGAGGGAGAATTGCTCGAGTATTACGGGCTCAAGGAGCAAGAATCGGATATTATAGAGTTACAAAGGCAGCTAAAGATCAAGACAGTTGAGATCGATATGCTCAACATCACAATAAACTCTCTGCAAGCTGAGAGGAAAAAGCTTCACGAGGAAATCTCACAGAATGGTGCCTTGAGAAAGGAGCTCGAGGTGGCAAGAAACAAGATAAAGGAATTACAGAGGCAGATTCAGCTCGATGCTAACCAGACAAAAGGGCAGTTACTATTGCTTAAGCAGCATGTTTCAAGTCTTCAGGCAAAAGAAGAGGAAGCCATGAAAAAAGATAGTGAGGTTGAGAGAAAGCTGAAGGCTGTGCAGGAAATGGAAGTTGAGCTCATGGAACTTAAACGAAAAAACAGAGAGCTTCAACACGAAAAAAGAGAATTGACTGTCAAACTCGATGCTGCAGAAACCAGAAATTCAGCCCTTTCCAACATGACCGAGGTAAAAACCACTAATTGTTAAATCATGTTTCCTTTTTTTTTTCTCCAGATTTGTATGCTATTTCTTTTGCCTGAAGCTATTTCCTTTCTTAAACAAAAACCTCTGCCCTTTTTACTGACTCAGAATTATGCATCCCTTGCCAAATGCTTTATCAGAGCGATAAGGTCGCCAAAGCAAGAGAAGAGATAAACAACTTGAAGCATGCAAATGAGGACTTATTAAAGCAGGTGGAAGGGCTTCAGATGAACCGGTTCAGCGAAGTAGAGGAATTGGTATATCTCCGTTGGGTCAATGCATGTCTAAGATACGAACTGAGAAACTACCAAACACCATCTGGAAAAATCTCGGCTCGTGACCTCAGCAAGAACCTGAGTCCTAAATCCCAAGAAAGAGCCAAACGGTTAATGTTAGAGTATGCGGGTTCAGAACGTGGACAAGGGGATACTGATATGGAGAGCAACTTCTCTCATCCTTCATCCCCAGGAAGTGAGGATTTCGACAATGCTTCCATCGATAGTTCTACAAGTAGGTATAGTAGTTTGAGTAAAAAACCGAGCTTGATTCAGAAACTTAAGCGATGGGGCAAAAGCAAGGATGACTCAAGTGTACAGTCATCACCCTCGAGATCATTCTATGGTGGGTCACCAAGCAGAATGAGTATGAGCCTACAAAGACAAAGGGGTCCTTTAGAGTCTTTAATGGTCAGAAACGCCAGTGAGAGTGTAGCCATCACGACATTTGGTAAAGCCGATCAAGAAACCCCTTCTTCTCCAGGTGAAGCTTTGAATAATGTAGCATCATCGTTTCAGTTGATGTCAAAATCGGTTGACGGTGTTATGGATGAAAAGTACCCTGCATACAAAGACAGGCATAAGCTAGCTTTGGAAAGGGAAAAGCATATTAAGCAGAAAGCCGAGCTAGCAAGAGCAGAAAGGTTTGGCGGTAGTGCGAATTTGCCTCCCAGACTTGCTCAGATAAAGGAGAAAACTGTTCCGTCTGCAGGCACGACAATGGTGGAGCAATCTAGTGATGGTAAAGCCAGCGAAAATGCTCAGAATGTAACAAAAATGAAGCTTGTGGAGATTGAGAAACGCCCGACTAGAGTTCCCCGCCCTCCTCCAAGACCATCTGGCGTTACCGGAGATGGTAAAAACACAAATTTACCATCAAACCCACCTCCTTTACCTGGTGGGCCACCACCTCCTCCGCCACCACCTGGTGGGCCACCACCGCCACCACCTCCACCCGGGGCCCTCGGAAGAGGGGCAGGAAATGGGAACAGAGTTCACCGAGCTCCAGAGCTTGTTGAGTTTTATCAATCATTGATGAAACGGGAAGCGAAGAACGACACGTCCTCTCTGATTGCTTCAGGAGGTAGCAATGCATCAGATGCTAGGAGCAACATGATTGGAGAAATAGAGAATCGATCAACATTCCTTTTGGCAGTAAGTCACGGTTTTACTCTTTGTAGCTGCTTCATACCTTTTTCCCGAAAATCAGTCTTGAACATAAACATACATACATACAATATACATGCAAATGTAATATGGTATGATTCAGGTAAAAGCTGACGTGGAGACACAAGGTGACTTTGTTCAGTCATTGGCAACTGAAGTTCGAGCTGCTTCTTTCACTAACATAGACGACCTTGTGGCATTTGTGAGCTGGCTAGACGAAGAACTCTCCTTTCTGGTCATTCCTCAACTCTCTTCAAGATGGGCTTTACCCATCTTTTATTATTTACTCAATTCTTCTTCCTTTTCCATGAAGATCTTCACACAATCTGGTCATTTCCGATGGATATTTTGAGTAGGTAGATGAACGAGCCGTTCTTAAACACTTTGACTGGCCAGAAGGGAAAGCTGATGCATTACGAGAAGCAGCTTTTGAATATCAAGATCTGTTGAAGCTAGAGAAGCAAGTGACTTCTTTTGTGGATGATCCTAACCTCCCGTATGAACCCGCTTTGAAGAAAATGTACAAGTTGCTGGAGAAGTATGTCTTTTCTGATCCACGATCCCAAATCTTCATCACATCTCTCTCTCTTTTTAAACCGTGTTTTGTTTTGTTATGTTCTATTGACAGAGTTGAACAAAGCGTATATGCGCTTTTACGTACAAGAGACATGGCTATTTCTCGGTACAGAGAGTTTGGAATTCCGGTTGATTGGTTGATGGATTCAGGAGTTGTTGGAAAGGTATTATGTTCTTCTTCCTTAGATGCGGAGATTCCGGGTCATCTTACAAGAACCTTGAACTTGTGTCTTTTCTTTTGCAACTACAGATCAAGATTTCGTCAGTTCAACTGGCGAGAAAATACATGAAACGAGTAGCCACCGAGCTTGATTCAATGAGCGGATCCGAGAAAGACCCTAACCGAGAGTTCTTGATTCTTCAAGGTGTTCGTTTCGCTTTCCGGGTCCATCAGGTAAAAGGAAGAAAAAAAAACATCCATCCATTCCATTCTTCTTTCTCGTTCTTGATTCAAACACAGTTTCCTGTTGCATGATGTGCAACTTCCTACTTCTCCAATGCTTACAAACACATGTGTATATATATACACACACTCATATATATGTATATATGTATGCATATCTGAACAAGAGAACGTGTTTTGTTTCGAGTGATTTTATAGTTCGCGGGAGGATTCGACGCAGAAAGCATGAAGGCATTCGAAGAGCTCAGGAGCCGCGCGAAAACTGAATCAAGAGAAGAAGCTGTAAACTGAGGTTTTAGGGTTCTTCGTCTGTTCCCTTTGTTATATCATAATATCCACATTCTTCAAAATGTGAAAATGATAGTAAATTTTAAAAGAAATGGAATAAGGAAAAATATACAATTTAATATTCTAAATTAAATCTACGAAATCTCTGAAAATAAAATAATAAATCCCCTTGCAAAAAAAGCAGTAGCATGTGTTTTCATTCATGTGCAGATAACGCTTCCCATGCAAAAGTCGCCCTGTAATATTTCTTTTTTATTTTATTTAATCCGTGTATTAATTCATTTTTCAACATTAATAAAATCCGATAATCATCATTTTGAGTTTATTAGATTTACTTTTAAAATCAGACAACAACTGACGGCTTCGAGTTCCCACTGCACGTGCACTCCGAGATCTAACACTTTGATTGCTTAGTTACCGCAGATTTAGAAAGAGAAAAAGGTCTGTGATAATATATATACATATGTTATGTATGTTTATTAACATATAAATTTACATGCCATATAAGATGATTCCTACACTAAAAATTGTTCATTATTTTTTCTTTCCATTGGATTGTATATCACATAGTTTTGCAAATACTTCTATTCTATATCACATACACACATAGAGTTGCATGAATAAATATTATTATTACAAAAAAAATGATTATGTTTTATAGAGAAATTAATTGGGGAAGGCACATTAAGGAATCTGCCACCACCTAACCAAACGAGGGTCCATTTATTTTTATTTTTATTTCTGTTTCATCATCACCAAACATAGATCTTCTAATCATATAAAGTTTATGGCTTTGTGTTTTAAATTAAATTTAATAAACAAAATCTATAGTTTTTTTTTTTTTGGGTATCCAACCGTTTGAAAAGCGAAGAAGACCGAAGATTGCAACCAAACAAAAAAAACAAGAAAGCAACAAAAAAATAAACAGCTGGATTCTTGCAAAAGCCAATGCATTTGTCGTCTCCAAGTAGAAGTACTTCACGTTGTATACCTCTTCGACCACATGCTGTCAAAACCGTATTCATTAAAAATAACATTAATAATACGTACGTATCCGAATACGTATATACGTGTCTACACCTTCTTCTTAAAACTCCAAAACACTTCTGTTTCTGTCCCTGTCTCTCAATGGCTCATCTTCTCGCCCTCTGCTCCCTCCTCTCTCTCCTCTTCCCGGCGTGCTTCTCCGCCGCGGTGACGGGCGAGGCAAATGCACGCGCCGCCGCGAACGAGTACCTGAAGCTGCCGTTGCTACGCAAATCGCCGTTTCCTTCTCCGACGCAAGCTCTCGCCTTGGACACTCACCGTCTCGCTCTTCTCTCCCTTCGCCGGAAAACTCTTAAACCCATACCAGCGGTCAAATCTCCGGTGGTCTCCGGCGCAGCTACCGGATCTGGTCAGTACTTCGTCGATCTCCGGCTGGGTCAACCGCCGCAGTCGCTCCTCCTCGTCGCCGACACCGGAAGCGACCTTGTCTGGGTCAAATGCTCCGCCTGTCGGAACTGTTCCCTCCACGCGCCGGGCACCGTGTTCCTCACGCGCCACTCGTCCACATTCTCTCCCACTCACTGCTACGACCCGGTTTGCAGGCTCGTCCCTAAACCGGGTCGGGCCCCGGTTTGTAACCATACCCGGATCCACTCCACGTGTCCGTACGAGTACTCGTACGCGGACGGGTCGCTCACCTCCGGTTTATTCGCCAGAGAAACGACGTCGTTGAAGACGAACTCCGGTAAAAAGGCGAAGCTCAAGAGCGTGGCTTTCGGGTGCGGGTTTCGGATCTCGGGTCCAAGCGTTTCAGGTACGAGCTTCAATGGGGCCCACGGAGTAATGGGCCTGGGCCGTGGGCCCATTTCGTTCGCATCCCAGCTCGGTCGTCGTTTCGGGAACAAATTCTCCTACTGCCTTATGGACTACACTCTCTCTCCACCTCCGGCGAGTTACCTCATCATCGGCGACCAAAACGCCGTCGTTTCGAAGATCCCGAGGCTCTTCTTCACTCCATTGTTGGCCAACCCGTTTTCTCCGACGTTCTATTACCTCCAGATCAAGTCCGTTTCCGTCAACGGCGCGAAATTACGGATCCACCCCTCCGTCTGGGACATCGACGACTCCGGCAACGGAGGCACCGTCATCGACTCCGGCACCACTCTCTCCTTCCTCGCCTCGCGGCACTGAGACGGCGGATCCAGCTTCCGATCGCCGCGAAGCCGACGCCGGGGTTCGATCTCTGCTTCAACGTCTCCGGTGTCTCGAAACCGGAGATGGATCTTCCGAGGCTGAAGTTTGAGCTCGCAGGAGACGCGGTGTTCGTCCCGCCGCCGAGGAATTACTTCATCGAGACGGAGGAGGAGATCCAGTGTCTGGCGATCCAACCCGTGAATTCTCGGGTCGGGTTCTCGGTGATTGGGAATCTTATGCAGCAAGGGTTCTTGTTCGAGTTCGACAGGGACAGATCACGGCTTGGTTTTTCTCGACGCGGTTGCGCTTTGCCGTGATGTTCGCCGGAATATTCCGTTTCCGGCTCACTGGTCTGGAGGAGTGCAACTCGTTGGTTCAAAGATTCTTTTTCTTTTGTCTTTTTTTTTTTGGTCGCCTAAAGGACAAGATTGAGTGGCAGTTCACTGTTTTAGAAAAATACTAAATAAAAAATCTTTTTTGAGTGTGTATTTTGATTTTGATTATTATCTTTGAATATTACAGAATATAATTAACCAGTAGTTTATTTTATTTATTTATTTTTTTGCAGTAATTACTTATCGATTATGCAGAAAAGAATTAGTTACTAATTATGCTTGGATTCTTCTGATTTGGCTAACGGGAAAAAAACAGGGGAGAATCCAAGATAATAATGTGCTTTTTCATCATTTGTTATTGTATAATCACAAAAGTTTTATATATTTTTATGTCTCTTTTGTCTTTTATTTTTTGTTTGTTTATTTTTTTTACAATGCAAAAATTGAAATATTTTTTAAAAAATTGGAAATGTGGTTAAATATTTCTATTTACATTTGGATTTGGATTTGGATTTGAACCCGAAATAAGAAAATATTTTACATATTATCATTAGATCGTCTCAATTTAGATTTTTCGTTTGCTTAATTATTAACACCTCCACGAACATTTTAATCACTGATTTTCTATAAATGAAGTTGCAAGAAACTAAATCTCTTAAAAAAATTTATGAGATTGAAAAATTACATGTTTATTTTTTTCCTGAAAACTAAAAATCTGAGTTGAATAAATTATTTAATAATATAGAAACTAGTGGAGTCGTAGAGTCAATGCAACTACATGGGCAACATCTCGATTTGTCCGGATCACTTCACGGTCGAATAAATGAAATGCAGATGGTAATGCGAAGTTATAATTATATAATAATTGGCTAATATATATATATATATATATATATAGAAGAACATGTGATAGTAATAAATTAGCAGCCTTTATCCAACTTGCAATTTCCTCACCACCTTGTAGACTCGTAGTAGTAAATGCACATACGAACGTTTATTAATTATTTTAGATACGCAATCGTATATAGCATGGTATCCAATTTAATGATATATGCAATTTCAAAGCAAGTAATATATAATACGCTACCATTACAAAAAAAATATATATATATAATATGCTAAAAATATTTGGGCCAGAACGATTGTAGCCCGCGAGGCCTGTGTCTGTGTTTGAATCATATTGGACCTAATTGAACTATTATTTGCCGGATCCCTTTGGGCTTTCATTTAGAGTATGTATGTATGTATGTATGTATGTATGTATGTATGTATGTATGTATGTATGTATGTATGTATGTATGTATGTATGTATGTACGTACGTACGTCATGATGGAGTAAGCCTAACGTCATAATGATCAAAGCCCTAAAACAGCACCGAGATAGTGTAACAAAAACATCACACAACTTTTGGATTAAAGTGATTATCTTCATTTAAAAAAGATATAGAAAACCTTAAAATATATAAAAGGCAAGTCACACATACATTCATATATATATATATATATATATGCACACTCATATATGCATAGGTGACATAGATGATCTCTATCTATATGGGCCCAACTGTTTAAAATAAAAAAAAAAGAAACGAAGAACCCACATGGGACCAGACCACCCATGCGTGTGACCACAAAGTAATGGTACTTATTCCTAATTAAGCTTATATATATAAAAAAAACGCACAAAACATATTATACATACATATATGTATATATCAAGGAATTCACAATTGAACCATTGCTTCTCTAAGCAATACCTCATCCCACATCATCATCATCATATATATATATATATATATAATGCGGTTGTGAAGACAAAATTGTCACAAGATGTAAAAGAAACGAGTGCAAAACATATTTTTAAAAAAGAAAATGAAAGGAGATTTTGCACTAATGAATGTCTAAATTTTAGCATTCAAATATAAAATAAAGTATTTGTAGATAGGGTACACTGAATAATCGGTGGTGGTGGTGGTGGTGGATGGCATTGTTGGTGTGCATGTAGGGCTTGCCAAAGCTATAATGATTTAACAGTTTGACCATTTCACTTAAAATGTTTTGGTCTGAAAACTTTGGACGACAAGTACGTACCATCGATTTTCATTATATTCCAATTGCAAATTAGGTGTGTGTGTGTGTGAATATATATATGTATGGATACAACAAACATAAGATATAATCTAGAAATATAGGGAGCAAATGGATATATAATACCCAAAAAGGGGCTGAATTTGATCGATAACCGAAGACCCCGACATGGTTTACGTGATGATTAACTGGTTGGCTTTAACTAAAACCAAACCGGTTAGCATGTGAATTTCACTGTATTATCATTTATTTCTTTGGTTTTAACCTAAAGGCCTGTTTTTTGGACCAACCAAAACAGCTAAAGGGTATGAACTTGTAACAACAACGACAATAATAATTAATAAATAGTAACAATAACAATAATATATAACATAATGTTAGTGTGTGTATGTTTTGTCAGTGCGTGTTGGACACCGTGAAAATGATCAGTATGTCTCCAGAGTCATTTAGGAAACATACATCATCATTTCTGCGTTTATATTATATATATCATTACTTTCTGCGTTTATATTAAATTTATGAAATATACGTATTTTGAAATAAAAGAAGCCTGTACTATATATTTCGAACTAGATTTAACGAAATGGTGCTTACATTAAACTCGAAGTGAACAAAAACGAAAGAGTGGAAGAGTTCAGAGACAAAATGATTAGATTGTCTTGGAGAAGCGAGGAGAGAAAAAGGACAGCGTGGATAAAAATATTACAGAATCTGGAACATCGTGTGGGCCGTCGCTCTGCACATCCCCTAAACCCTAATATATTCTCCTCGATCTGTGTATATATAGATAACAGACACGTGTATATATATAAAACATATATCTTTTTAAAAACTTGTAAAAGATTCCTAAAACAAGCTTGTGAAAGCCCATCAATCGATTCACATCACAATTTACTGGGTGATTATTTCAGAGAAGAATCATGGAATATGGGATGTGATCGAAGAACAGAATATTCGAGCCAAATTCAAGCTCAAATATATATATATATATATATATATATATATATAAATATATATATATATATATATATATATAATTGAATAGTGGGTTTTGGCTAAACGACTCGAGCATAATGATGAAAAGTAAAAGCCTTTGTTTGGTCTCTGGTCGGTCGACAATCCGTGTGTTATGTGGTCAGTGTTGGGTTTTGTTCTGTTCTTTTTTTTTTTCTGTTTAGGGTTTATGTTTTTTGCCAACATTCATACTTGTGCCAATCGAGAAAGATGAAAAACGCAAAAAGAAAATAAATGATTAAGAAGCCAAATGTAACTTTTTTTCACGCAATTTTCAGACCCTATTGGAATATAATTCTAACTCATTTCCCTTTAAAAGCATGTCAAAGTAATGATTATTGATTAATACCAAATTTACTCCTTTTGTTTTATTGCATTTAAAAAGTATTTGTGTAATCATTCACAGCCAAACATGTGTTATGGTGTTGAATATGGATTATATATATATATGATTCATGGTATTACATGAATAGGCGAGGATAAGTACATATAATTTTAATCAGGAACTTTTTATAGACAGCTGTTAGTATAGTAGAAAACATGATCAATTTTGTTAAAACATCAGAAATAACTGTATTTGTTTATTTGATAACATAAGTAAATAAAAGAACATAACTAATTTACTCATCATAATATATATATATATATAATATATATATATATCAAAAGGTGTTATATAGATTATCGTTGGAGAAGATCAAGTCCAAGCTT
>NW_010967498.1:736724-801190 GCF_000463585.1 Tarenaya hassleriana | reverse complement strand
TATTATTATTATTATTATTATTATTATTATTATTATTATTATTATTATTATTATTAATAATTAACAACAGAATACAAAATTTTTAAAGAGAACAGTCAAAATGCAATTTTTTAAAATTGAAGATTTATCAATAATATTATGATCTAAATATCTAAAGGCTTTAATCAGACCAAAAAATAAAGAATTGGATGCTGTGCACTTTGTGAAGGTGGTATCGAGTCCTCGCCGTCTCTCAGTCACTCGTTCGTGCAAGAATCGAAAGACACCGGAGACTTTTAACGAGTTCGGTTACCGAGCAAGCTCGGGCCTACATCTCGGCCGGACGGTGCCGGCGAATCCACTAGAGACGGAAAGAGAACAGCGGGAAACAGAAGCTCGGCGGATCTCCACAGATCCGGAACCTCACCGAGAAGAACCGAAACAAGAACAAGAGAAATCACCGAGGGATGCAAACCTGTACCGGGATCTTACCGATCTACCACCGAGCCTCCATGACGGACCTCCGAAACGGCTCCACCGTACGCTCGCCGCAAGCCCTCTTCTCCTCTCTCCTCTTCTTTTCTTCTCTGCTGCTCAAAGTGACGAAGTATCGAGAGACTAGGGTTGAAAAACCCTAACATGTTGAAACGCTCCGTTTCAATTAAGTGACCGAAACCTCCCTTCGGTTTGGAGGATTCTCTTTTTCACCAAATGGGCCCTTAAGGCCCAACACTGTGCTTATTAAAAAAATGAAAAATGAAAACAAAATCTTCATATTACATTAGAAACCTTTTTTTTTTTAATTTTCACCGAAAACTTTTTTTTTTATAACGGAGCGTCCTCGGCCGAAGCCCAAACTAATCTCCGGGTCGGGAGAAAGCCATGTGCTTTGAAATATTCGCTCATCTCCCCACCCTGGGACTCGAACTTGGGTCACCGAAAACTTCCGAACGAGTATATAAAAAAAAGTTAATAGAAAAGTTTCCATCACACATGCGCATCATAGTGGACTATATATATATAATGCAGACATCAATTGGATGTTTTGTCTCTTGTGTCGTCTTCTCCTTTTGTCCTCTCTCTTCTTCTCCTTGTTCAAAACCCTTATTTCTGCTCCTCTCTTTATTATTTTTTTTTTCCCCATAATTTTCCAATAAGAAAAATAATCACTAAATATGTATTCGATGAGAGGAGAAGATTGCTTCCGATCGTTACACAACATACAAGAGTATCAAAACCAGCCAACCCTCCCTTGGACCCGCCCATCATTCTACCCGGCCATGTCTTCCTTCGGATACTCCGACTTGACCCGACGAGACGGTTTCGGTTCTCCGATTCCCTCCATGGATCATCACCACAACCATCTTCAGTTCTTGTCCGAAGCTCTCGGACCTAACATGAGACCCGGGTCGGGTCTGGGTTGGGTCGGGTTCGGTGGAGAGATGGGGCAAATGACGGCTCGAGAGATTATGGATGTTAAGGCTTTGGCTGCTTCGAAGAGCCACAGTGAAGCCGAGAGGAGGCGACGAGAGAGGATTAATAATCATCTTTCTAAGCTGCGTAGCATATTACCAAACACAACTAAAGTAAGTCCAATCACATATACATATATGTATCTCTTACCTTAAACATATATGTTAATCATAATCATTTAAAAAAAAATTATATGCTTATCATTTAGGTTTGGGTTTTTTCTTTGACATCTTTGTTATGGGATTGTGAAATTTCATATATATATATATATATATATATGTGTGTGTGTACATGTGTGTATCTCAAGGACACCTTCTGTAGTTAAAGATATATGGGTGTGAAAATTTTGATTGGAGAACCTTTTTTATACGGGTGTAATAATTTTGTACGTGTACTTATTCTCTTTTGGTTATATATATCGTACGCATTTGATGTATCATGAATGTGATGTACATTTACATATATAAATTTATATTAATCCAAATGATTAACAAGAATTATAATTTTTCATGAAGACGGACAAAGCCTCTTTGCTGGCGGAAGTTATCCAACATACGAAAGAACTGAAACAGCAAACGTCTCTGATCGCCGATACGTGTCCGATCCCGACTGAGACCGACGAGCTGACTGTAGATTTTTCCTACGACGATGGCGATGGCAACTTCGTGATAAAGGCGTCATTCTGCTGCCAAGACAGGGCTGATCTCATGAATGACGTCATCAAGGCGCTGAAGGAACTGCGTTTGCAAACGCGCAAAGCCGAGATCACGACCGTTGGCAGCCGCGTCAAGAACGTGCTTTTCATAAGCGGTGAAGAAACTCGAGCTGATGATGAACAAAAGATATATAACCGTGTGAGTTTGATCCAAGCAGCTTTGAAGGCGGTGATAGAGAAATGTGTTCCAGGGGATAGCAATTCCGACCAGTCTTCTCTAGGAGGTGCCAAGAGACAAAGAACTAATAATATTACTAATCGTTGTTACTGATAATATATATACACACAAACTTTAGGTTATAATTTTAGCAATAGAATGATTTTTTTTATAACGGAGGACCCCTAACTGCTACCCTTCGGGCGCACTGACTAGGTAAACCTCCGTCCCGGGAGCAGCCTTTGTATATGAATCATATAAACCCAGAAATTACCTCCCTCCCCACCAGCCAATAATCGAACACTCAACCTCAAGGTGAAGTTACCTCCTACCCCAAACTTGACCACTCGCCCACAATCTGTTGGGTTTTAGCAATAGAATGATATACTGAACCATCAGGGTTCTTTCGTTATCTGATGTAGAAACCTTCGGTTTAGGGTTTATAATGATGGGTTTGGTTTATACATATGTACTCGAGACTCTTTGTTGTCTTAAGACATGAAATTGTAAACTAAAGTGGTCGGCTTTGGGTTAGTGAATGAATGAATTCTAGTGGGGTTGCGCTATTCAATCAAAATTTCATATATATATACACACACACACAATGAAGATAGATAGCTCAAAGGTGCAAGTAGTGATCATAAGCTATTCAACATGTGCACACGATTTGGGTACTAACACATATATCGAATATTATTTGGAAGATTAATGAATTTGTAGTAATGATATGAACAAAAACAGGTGGTCCGTTGAAAGAGAGAGAAAGAAAGTACAATTCAAGGCCTGTTGGGCTTACGAATTGGGCCTATACTTGAAAGTTCAAAAATCATTACAAAAACAGTCTCCGTATATTTTTCTTTCATTCTATCTATTTTTTTTTTTTGTATATGGTAGGAGTGGCCATAATATCCGAAAAAATCGAACCGATCCGTTATTCGATTCGTATCCGAATCGAAAATTCGGATATCCAGAGTTCACGGATCGGATACGGATAGTGGTTTTAAAATATTTGTCGGATACGGATCGGATACGGATATCAAAATAGAATTATCCGATATATCCGATCCGATCCGTATTTTTTTTATGTATTAATAATATATGGATAATTTAGTAATTAACTTATATATGGGGGACAACTTTGTAAAAAATAAAAATATACTAGGGTTTTTTTTGTTTCGTCGTTCTTTTCCTCTTCTCTTTGTCCGCCTCCCTCCCTCTCTCTCTCTCTACACCATTTTTATTCGCTCCAAACTCATCACCATTTCTACAGGCTCCAAGCTCACCACCATCACCCTCCTCTCCAAGCTCATCATCATTTTTGCTGTTTTCAGACACTTTCTGGTTATTACCAGTCTGGTATCTTGGTTTTCGTTGGCGATTATCCTTAGATTCATTCTTTTTTCCATTTATATATAGTTTGTATTTGATAGATTATATATATTTTTTGTGTTTATTTTTTTTAATTTTATTTATTATTTTTGTTATTTTTATATTAGATACGTATATTTGTAAATATCCGTAGTTTTTGCGGATATTCGAAATTGCGGATATTCGAAACTACGGATCAGATATGAATAATAAAATTTGATATAAAGGATCGAGCATGAAGTTGAATGGAATCAAATGTACCAAAAACATTATCCGGATAGAGCAATAAAAAAAGATCATATATTATTAAAAAAAAGTTTAAAAAAACCCCGGAAAGTATAACAAAAGAACAATGCATGTAAGTGTGTGTCCACAAGGAACATATACATGTGTAGACCAATTATAACTTGTATAAGAATAAACTCATAAAACACATGCATTGAAAAAATAAACAATGGCATACTGTCACCACATCATTACAGATCAATACTTAGTCGGATTTGGGAGACAACATAGGCCTCCTTGATTATTTGGAGCATTGAACCTACGGAAAAATTTAAGAAAAAAAAAAGAAGAGAAAGATCCATATATATATATATATATTGCATCAGTTTGCTTTCTCTCCTCTTTTGTCAAATTAGAAGAATCCATTTTTTGGAAATTGACATTTCTTGAGGCTGGCAAATTTAAATTATCGTTGGATTCCGATTGGTCATTGGTCGGATATTGGTTGCGCAAGTGTATATTATTTTGTTTAAAAATTTAATCTTCCATACAATTCCATCTCCAATATCGTATTATTTCCCATAAAAAAACAAAGAAAAATAACTTTTTTTTTTTAATCT
This sequence comes from Tarenaya hassleriana, assembly GCF_000463585.1. Classification (NCBI taxonomy): domain Eukaryota; kingdom Viridiplantae; phylum Streptophyta; class Magnoliopsida; order Brassicales; family Cleomaceae; genus Tarenaya; species Tarenaya hassleriana. The sequence goes on along the minus strand of NW_010967498.1, from coordinate 796,653 downwards.
GGCAGAGAGAGAACGAAACACATTGGGACAAATTTTTCTTGTATTTTCAAAAATGAATGAAAACTACTACATATACGATTCAGCTCTAACGAAAAAAAAATAAATGCGAAAATGTTAAGTATATAAACCGGAAATAAGAAAACACATTGAACCGAACCGAGTTAAACCGAACTAACAAAATACGTTCTCCAATACTCCCCCTCAAGATGGAGAATACAAAGATTGTATTCCCATCTTGGCGAATAAATGAGAATGTTGATCGAAAGACAACAGCTTGGTCAATAAATCAGCAACCTGATCGTGTGATGGCACATAAACCAGATTAAGAAACCCGAGCTTGAATTTGTCCCGAACAAGATGACAGTCTAATTCTATATGCTTGGTATGCTCATGCTGTACAAGATTGTGAACCATGTGAATTGCAAATTGAGAATCATAGTGAAGATCCACAGGTTTCGGACATCCAATCCCAAGCTCCTGCCAACAATGAGTACAACCATACCAACTCACAAGTAGATTGAGCCAACGCACGATACTCAAATTCCGCACTTCTTCTAGACACCGTAACCTGTTACTTCGACTTCCATGAGACCAAACTAGATTCCAAAAAAATACAAAAACCAGTCGCAGAACGCCCAGAATCCGGACAAGATGCCCAGTCAGCATCCGTAAATCCAGACAACTGAAGAGAAGAAGCAGCTGGATAGAACAAACCCTGAGCACGAGATGACTTGATGTACCTCAAAACACGATGAGCAGCCATCAAATGCTCAGTACATGGAGCCGACATAAATTGAGAAAGTTTGTTTACTGAAAATGAAATATCAGGATGTGTGACAGCAAGGTAAATCAGTTTTCCCACTAGCTTCCGATAATGTGTTGCATCCTCCAACAAAGGGCCAGAATCCTTACTAAGTTTCTGCTTCACATCCATAGGTGTCCTAGCTGGTTTACATCCAAGCAAATCAAACTCCTCCAACATCTCCAATGCATATTTCCTTTGACAAAGTGAAATACCAGCCTTAGATCTAGTAATCTCAATACCCAAGAAGAATTTCAAAGAACCGAGGTCCTTAACCAAAAACTGAGCATGAAGTGTATCCTTAAAATGTTGCACTAATCCAGCATCATTGCATGTCATCAAAATATCATCAACATAGACTAATGCCATGACAACATTAGAACCAACACGTTTCACAAACAGAGAGTTATCTGCATGACATTGTTTGTAACCAGCAGCAACCAACACGCTTGTCAATTTCAGATTCCATTGCCTTGAAGCTTACTTCAGGCCATAAAGTGATTTCTGCAACTTGCAAACTGAGTTAGGTAAAACTTTCTCCCCATGAAACAAAGAATATCCCTGAGGTAAAGTCATATAGATCTCCTTATCTAAATCATCATTAAGAAATGCATTAGACACATCTGTTTGATCCAAAATCCAACCATTAGCAGCAGCCAAAGTAAGCATTGTTCGAACAGTGGTAGGCTTTGCAATAGGACTGAAAGTGTCCACATAATCTACACCCTCAATTTGAGTATATCCCTTAGCAACAAGTCTAGCCTTATACCTCTCAATGGATCCATCCGGATTATACTTTATCTTATATACCCATTTACAACCAACGGAGCGTTTTCCATCAGGCAATGAGCATATAGACCAAGTGCTAGTCTGAATCAAAGCATCTAACTCCAATTTCATAGCATTCTCCATTGGGCATATTTTACAGCTTTAGTATAGCATGAGGGCTCGGTTTCAGTTGTGATAGAAAGAACAAAGGTTTTAAAAGAAAGGTGAAGTTTATCATAGGTGAGAAAATTATAAATAGGATAAAAGGTTGGACAAGAATCAGAAGGTGGGGAATTATGTGTAAGGTGATAACAATGGTAATCAGATAAGTATGCAGGGCGTTTTGTCACTCTATGTGGTCTACCATTATCCTCTGAAACATGCTCATTAACCACTAGAGAAGAATGAATAGAATGAGGAGAAACAGGGGAAGCATAATCTCCTGTGAAATCTGATGAGGTCTGATAAGAATCATAAAGAAAAGGTGGAGGAATAGAAATCTCAGCTTATTTTTTCTGAATCAGAAACTCAATTTCAACATTGTTCTATTTGTCCCCTTGCTAAACAGAAACAATTATCATTTCCTATTTCTGGAAAACTATCTGATATTCCTTTTGAATTACTACATATTGATGTTTAGGGACCATTTCATGTTCCAACTGTTGAGGGATTCAAGTACTTCTTAACTATAGTGGATGATTGTTCACGGGTGACTTAGCTCTATTTGCTTAGACATAAATCTGATGTTTTACAGAAATTTTCTGGTTTCTTAAATTTGATTGAGAATCAATTTTCTGCTAAAGTGAAATCCATTAGGTCTGATAATGCTCCTGAGTTATAGTTTTCAGATCTTTTAACTTCAAAAGGCATTGTCCATTTCAAATCTTGTCCATATACTCCAGAACAAAATTCTGTAGTTGAAAGAAAGCATCAACATGTTTTGAATGTGGCTCGATCTTTATATTTCCAATTTCATATACCTTTACCTTACTGGAGTCATTGTGTTTTAGCAGCTGTTTTTTTTATTAATAGAATTCCCACACATGTTTTGAACAACAAGAGTCCTTTAGAGGTTCTTTCTGGCAGTAAACCAGATTATTCCAATTTAAAAGTTTTTGGATGTCTTTGTTATGCTTCAACTTTAATCAAAGATCGCCACAAGTTTAGTCCTAGAGTCAATGCATCAGTGTTTCTTGGTTATCCAGCTGGCGTTAAGGGGTACATTGTTCTCTATCTGGAAACTCAAAAAATTATTGTCACTCGAAAATGGTTTTTCAGAAGGATATCTTTCCTTTTAAGCAGAAATCTATACATTCTCATCTTTCTATTCTTCCTATTTCTGCTTCATCTGATGAGATTTCTAATAAAAGGATGGTACATACAAAACAGAATGAAGAGTGAGTGATGAAGAAAGAATAACCGAGCCAGATTGATCAACAGACAAGACATAACCATTTGGCAAGGTTATGGAAACAAGTGGAATTAAGCATATTTCAGAGTATAATGATAAATCACAACAGACATGACTATTCGCACCCGTATCCAAAATCCAAACCATAGTGGGAATTTTAAGGCTAGGTTCCAGTGTAGAAAAAACAGAATGAGAAGAAGGTGAGGTACTTGGGGAAGAGGGTTGGTGAGCTGTAAAATCTGTCTCATTGAAAGAGTTGCGCAGTCCTTGAAGTTGAGATATGAATTGAGCCAGAAGAGCCTCAGCCTTATCCTCAAAGCCTGACTTAGCAGAAAAAAGAGTCATAGAGCTTCTAACTGAACTTGTGCGATCATCAACCTCTGCAGTGGCCTGAACCATGTCAACAAGAGGTGGTGGCTTACCACCAGAAAAATTCTTTGGTCTCTGGAAAGAAGACCTATTCTGCCAATTGTTACTCTGATTGAATGTAGCATTCTGATTACGCCCACCTTATGGATAGCCATGTAGTTTATAGCATCTGTCAACTGTGTGATTGGTCATCCCACAATGAGTACAAAACATCTTAGGGCGAGAATAATTTTGACCACCAGGACCAAAATTATTTCGCGGCTTAGCACTTTGTTGATTTCTTTCACCGAAGATTGAAAAGCTACAGAGTCTACAAGCTGTGAGCAAACATTTCTCTGTTGTTCCTCCTGAACAATCAGATTATACGCCTTAGTGATATCAGGTAATGTCTCTTGCATAGTAATTTGCCTTCGACCTTGGTTGTAAGAATCATTCAAACGCATTAGAAAACGAATAACATTCCTTCGCTCGTACAGACTATTCCACTTTGCATCTGCTTGATAAATGCATCTTCCACAAGAACAACTAGGTAAGGGTTCATAATTCTTGAGCTCCTCCCACAACAAATTCAGTTTTGTATAATAAGCATTCAACGACAAATTTCTTTGATATAAACAATCTAGTTGGTGTTGGATACCATAGATCTTGGAAATATTATGCTGCTTGTAAGTTGTTTCCAGATATCGCTCGCAATATCCAGATACATAATCAAACTCTTGATTTCAGCTGAAACAGAATTCGAAAGCCAAGTACTAACCATATCATTACACCGTGACCATGCTCCATAATCAGGATGAGACGGATCAGGTTGTGGAATTGTTCCTTCTGCAAAACTGAGCTTATTCTTCATCTTGAGAGCTTTAATATTCGATCTAGACCAGAGATTATAATTTTCTTCACCGAGAAGCTTTTCAGTAGCCAAAACAAGAGACGAAGAATCGCTAGGATGCAAAAACAAAGGATTAGCATAAGGATCCAAAGGTGGAGACGAAGATCGAGAGCTCGATCGCTCATGATCAGAGAGATGAACTTCGGAATCCGTCATCAGAAATCAGGAACAATCAAAAAAGAGATCGAGAAGAGAAATTGAAAAACTGAATCATGATTCGCTCTGATACCATTTGAATTTGGCAGAGAGAGAACGAAACAGATTGAGACAATTTTCTCTCTTATTTTCAAAAATGAATGAAAACTACTATATATACTGTTCAGCTCTAATGGAAAAAATAAAGGCGGAAATGTAAAGTACATAAACTGGAAATAAGAAAACACATTGAACCGAACCGAGGTAAACCAAACTAACGAAATACGTTCTCTAATACTTTTAATGTCGAAAATAACTAAGAGATTATATTACCAATACGAATGTTAATAAATGATATACCAAATAAAAGGATATGTAATCCAATTGTCCATACCATATTAGACAAAACAACACATAGTAGAATGACCTAGATTTGGATAATTCAACCGATGAAATGATGGTACAAAGCATTTGTCCCGTCTTGAGTTCTAACATTAAATTTGAGAAGGATATATATAATTTAAATCGTATGATTGAGTTCGATCCCAAAATTAGTTTGAATTTCGGTGCATTGTTGAAAAAATATAGAGTGAGTGTGCTTCTATTATCCAATAAGACACGTGATTTTTAAGATCTATAATTTTCAAAATTTGAACTATATATTATTTATTGCTGACAATAAGTGAGATTAATCTGTGTATAAACAGGAATTAAGTAACGGAAAAGAACAAAAGGGAATCATATAATGTGAAAAGGGAAAATTATTATCAAGAAGAGAGAGACAGGAGGCCGTGGCTCCACCGTGGTGGTGGGGACCACAACGACTGCGACGGTGGTAGGTCCGCCGCACGTGGCTTGTATATTTTTGACCGTTCAACTCCTTTTGTCTATTTCTCCTTCAATGTTTATCCCTAAAATCTAAATATTTTTTTTATAAAGCCCTAAAATCTAAACATATATACAAGAACATATATATGTATGTATGTTATAATTTTAGTTGTCATGTATAAAAACTACGTGTAGAAGCTTTATATGCAACAATACGCTTCGATGTAGATATTAATATATGTTGGGAAAAATAACTGAATATTATTTAAAATTTTAAATAAATGAAGTAATTAATGCATGAAAATGAGGAGCATATATATTATTAATGGATGTCTCCATGTAGATGGCCGACAACAGAATATAAATGATACAACTTCAGCTTCCGTGCGACCTAACATCTTGACCCGACATCTCTACAATCTCTTTTTTCTATTATATGTATTACTCCGTTTTAAAATATTCGTAGGTTTATATTATTTTTTATATTTTAAAATATTTGTCATTCTACATTTTTAAAACATTTTTTAGAATAATTCCCAATTTTATCCCTATCAAATTCTAATAAATTATTAATGATAACATTGTTATTGTTTTTATCATTAAAGAAGAATATATATGTGACTTTTTCTTTCTTTTCTAAAAAAATGTGAAATAATTTAAAACAATAATTATTTTGAAACGGATAGACAATATAGTAATGGTCGGTGCATTTATTCATTTTTTTTTTGTTATTGCATTTATTCATTTTTCTTATAATTACATTTGCAAGATGCATGGCTTATCCGATTCTATGATGGTTCTCTAACGATCTAATTAATTTTTGGACTGTCCTTGAAATCATCTCTCTATCCTCAATTAATATATCTCTGACAATTTTGAGGACTTTTCGGATATATATGTTTTATGGTATAAAACTAATTAACCAAGCTGTAGAAAAGAATAATCAAGAAGTATATGGTTTTGGATATAGGAAAATCGATTTCGACTATTTAAAAATGATTTATCTGGTGTACCTATATATATATATATATATATGTATGTATCTGCACACGCACAAGATAAATTCTGAACCGTACACGTGGTGTCATCGACTAATGGGCCGTGATATATCAAACTCAGGTCCAGAATATGGGCCCACAGACTTGGTTCAGGACCACCCAACATCTTCCGCTTGAATGCTTCATGTCCAAACAGCCTCACGGATCACGGCGTGTAAGTTTTTTTGTGATATATTTTTTATTAAAATAAAAATATGTTTTGGCGTTACAAGAAAAAGAAAATGGAGATTTAATTATCTTATAAACTCGCGTAAGTTAAAAGGTTAATATCTAAGAATGATTAGAATCAATGACATTTCAGGACTCATATTTTGAAACGATTTTTTTAGCATAAAAAGGTAAAAAAAAAACATTTATTAATTAATAGGAAAAATCCTAAAACAATACCTAAATTTTTTAATTTTTATAAAATAAAATCTAAAGTTTATTTTTATAAAATAAAACATCAACTTTATTTTTTAGTAAAAACTAAACTTAAACTTTATAATCTTTGTCATTTTAAACATATTGCTGACGTGATATTCCGATATCGTGATATGTAGATGATGACGTATCGAATATGGTCAAAATACTGACTTAACACGTAGAATGTTAGAACATCACATTAGCAGTAGGTTTAAAAATGATAAAAATTATAAAATTCGAGTTTATTTTTAACTGAAAAATAAAGTTAAAATTTTATTTGATAAAAAAATAGTTTAGATTTTATTCTGTCAAATAATGTATAGGACCATCGGTTAACTTATGTAAGTTCTATTTTCTACTAGAATATTATTTGATGCGACATCATACAAGTCTTCCATCATAATTATTTAGCACCTAATTGTCACGTCATATAATTTGAGGGGCCATGCAATAATTTTGGATATGTCTATCCATAGCCAATCAATATTGTAAATTAATGAAGCTTTTATTATGAAAGATAATATTATTGAAAAAAATTTCTATTATATCTCACATCATTAAAAAATATCTCAATATTTTTGTTTCAATAAATGCATTTCTTTTTCAAATATTTGTTTTTATTTTTAATTTTAAGAACATACTATTTTAATTTTATAAAATCGCGAATTGAGAATGTCTATAAATTTATTCGAATGTTAGCACTTAATTATATATATTTTTGTGGGTAAAATAAGTTTATATATTGTTAGTTCTATATTATGGTTGACCATTTTTGCGCGGTTTGATGAAAACCAAACAGAAAATTATAAATAAAATGTAATTTTATTCGAAACTGTTACAATAATTTTAATTTGAATAATAACATAATTGATAAATAACAAAAAAAAAACCGATGAATACCGATAAAATCAACTAAGAATAATGGATCCTAGGATGTTTTGGAAAAATGAGAACATAAATAATAAATTTATATGAATTTAGATTGGATATAAGTGGAATTGTATAAAAAAACAAATGTAAGTCAAATTCCAAATATATTATGATAATTTAAATAAACTTAGGAACATTATCTACATAGAAGATTTCAATTTCAATTTTTAAAACAGAAAACTCAAACATTTCTTTAGAATAATAAATTTTTATAGTAATAAAGATATTATTATTTTTTGGTATATTTTTAGGTATATGAATATGATAAAGTTTTCTAATTTATCTATTTATTATTAATTGTGTTGTTTGAAGTTAACCAACGCGAATCATGGAAGTTTGAGCTTGTCATAGAATACGTTGAAAATTGTAAATGATTGAAAACGAATTTAGCCATGCGTGGGCAGCGACATCACATCACACCACATGATTAAACAATTAATTATCAATCGACAAATTATTTAAATTATTATACTACCATCCTAAATTAAATTTATTTGGAAACTGATTGGCTAAAATCATGAAGGATAATCATATGGAATGTGGACCATAGCAACATCAAGAAATCAATGCCGAAATCATGGAAACTGGAAAGAGTTTTCTTTTTCGGAAAAAAAATGTATATCTCAATTCAATGGATTATATAATTGTTACTAATTCTGAAAATCTCATCTAAAATGATAAGGATAAAACCCATTAAAATTTCTAAATTTGTAAAATGGGAGAAAACTAATTTATAAAACTTTTATTTGACAAATTTCTTCCCAAATTTATAAAATATATCATTATAATTCTCATACAAAATAAGTTATTATAAATTCTAAACTAATTTATAGATCAACAGTCATTAAGGTTTTTTCTTATATCAATTAACAAGTTTTGAGAATTGTAATACCACATTTTGTAAGTTTAAAAATAAATTTAACGAATAAAAAATTTAGAAATTAATTTTCTACATTTTGCAAGTTCACAAATTTTACTGGTTTTTACCATATGGATAGATATGAACAAGATTACAGTTTTTTCTTTTATTATTTACTAATACAAAATTTAACATTTTTAGACTTCAGGATTAATTAGTAAAACAATAATATCAATTTGTTTTTTCCTTTCCGAAACAAAAAAAAAATAATCACAGAGTCATACTTGCATCTTTACTGATAGTATCATCACAATTTCACAAAAAGATTAAAAAAAAATATATGTTTCATTTACATTCCAAGAACTGGCCAAGCGCCAATACAAAACTTTTGCCATCTCAACCCCTCCGATATTTACAATTTTGCCCCTCTACTATATGTAAACATGGATCATCAAAAGTCGGTTCAAAAGAAGAAGAAGAAAAATCATTGGAGAGGCCTAAGATAACTAACAAACCGATTTCTTCACCTTCTTCGGATGTAGACCACATTTCCACAAGACTCTTCTCGAATTCTCCTATACGTATACGTATACGTATATCCGAAGTATAAATTATTCTATATACCTTAATTAAAACTCAAAATAATAAAATATCAATCGTGCCAGCAAAGGAGCATCACGACGCATCTCCGAATGATGTAAAGTTTAGCCCTTTGCTCTCTAAGAACGCCTCCAAGGCCTCTACTCGAGACCCTTCTCTTGGATCCTCCCATGCTTGGACTTCCCATCTTCATCTTCCAAAAAAGATTCAAACTTTATATTTTTTTTTGTTTAAATTCAACAAGATTTTAGGGTTTTGTGCTTGATTTGGGTTTAGATGAATGGGAAGAGGAGAGGGAGGTTTTTATAGAACAAAAGGGACAAAAGACAATGCATGAAAGGGCGAGAAGTGCATCCCAACCCACCGGACACTGTCCCTTAAGACCCCACTCACTTCACCCACTTGTGTCTTCTGTCTTTCCTTTTTTTCCCCTCTTTTTTTTTTTTGATTGATTTGTTGTTATCATTATTTTAAGTTCACACCCCTTTGAACAAAGACCTTGTATTTGTTTGATGCAATGAATAATTAATATTATATTTATATAAAGATTTTTAAACAAGTCTTGGGCCATATAAAGAGCATATAACTAAACTATAGAAAACAATAGTATGAATTCATGGGATGGAGCGATCGAGGCGTTGAAAAAGGCTCAAAACACAATGAATTAGGGGTTTATTGATTTGTGCTCTTAACGCAAAGCAAAGCATCTCCTTTTCGGTCTCGTGCTTCCCCCTCTTAATATATATTATTGTACACTTTTTGTTATGAACATATATAAATATAAAATATATATATATATATATATATATATATATGATAGTTTAAAAATTCATTTAAACTCATCTAAATCATGATCTCCAATATGCAACACTTTACCATATAAGATCATGAATACTAAAATAAAATTTTGAATCGAAAAACATATACCTTCAGCCATTGAATATTGTTGAATTGAAATCTGAATTCTTCTTAAACTATAGTAATCACAAACGATGGTGTATTTATTCTGTCTGTTGCTTAGTCTAGAGATCCAGATTTATACTCTTTTAATAGTTTTTCTTCATCAGAAAAAACTAATATTTGGCAGTTACTATTCAATTAGCATTGAGAAAATAGCGGACCATCAATCAGTAACGTAGGAATTTCTCAATATGGGCATGCAGTTGTAGAAAAACTTTCAACAATATATACCACTCTCCGATCCGAAATATTTATATAACCAATATCTCGAAAATATCATGTACTAATATAAAACCTCTATATAGAGGGATAAATATATATTTTCCCATGTGTTATTAGGTTAACTCACTTGTATAAATACCTCATATTTTATCCCTCTATACTCTACACATATGGATTTCGAACAATACTTTTTTATGCAATTTTGTTGTATGTATAGTAATATGTGGCGTGCATCTATACCATATTTCAACAGAAAATAAGTTTAAATATTTCCGATTCTTTAAATTTCTTTCGTCCTACTTTGGATTAGTTCTATAATATCAATTCATAGGCTCACATTACCGTAATTATAGACGTTTTCATGACCAAATTAAAATAGGTTCCTAGCATTCATATCTGATAAACTTATGTCGGATCAATGTATAATTGAAAAAGTCATGAGGCAGGATTAGTTTAATTCACCAAGTATAACGAACCAATAATTCGTATATTTAAATAAATTGAATATATATATATATATCTTGTATCGGTGCCGAACGACAGGAAAGTCAGAGTTGCACGTGGAAGCTCTCACGATTCCTAATTACAAGTGTCGTTGATTTAAATTTTCAAAAACATTACGGCTTTAATGACTTTCAAGAAGATTTTGTTACATATCTTCGAGGCATACACACGAGTGCATGGCACGTTTATACCCAAGTGTACATACGTACGTACAATCTCTATGCATGTTTATGGAACTCATCGTTGGCAATCTGCCACTGGCAAACCGGTCGTATCATCATATTAAATACGAGACCGAAATTAAATTATAGTTGACGGTCCATAGGCTTGATTTAATAGCCATTTCATTTGTATAAAACTTGTGGTCTAACCATAATTTAGAAATCTGGCCCAACTAATAATAATGGGTTTTAGCTTACTGAATATTTGATCCATTAGATCAAAACCTCTCATGGGCCAATAAGTATGTAATTTGTTAAATTTCACGTGTGAAAATACGGCCCAATAACTAACCATAGGTTTAGACCAAACTATTTGGCTAATAAATATGGACTGCGAACATGGATTTAGATAACGAAAGAATTCAATTCAACTATAATAGGTAGTTAAAAAAAAATCAAAAAGGAATTTAACTTAATTATTTGAAGAACATGATGATGATCACATTGCATAACAGAATCTCACAAATAGATCTTTACGTACATGGAAAACAACACGACGTCGTATGGTATATCTTATTATCAATGTATTTTAAACCCATACAATAACCCGCGTCGAATACGTTCCGTGACCGGTTATCCACCGTCCGATCAAACACTAGTCCCGCCACGATTGACTGCCACGTGGCAAATTCCACCGATGAAATCCAGCTGAATTCACGGCAGTCAATACGACAAAACTTTAACGGCCCCGAAATTTAGCTCTCGCCGTTCCTTGTTTTTTTACCAGTCAGCTTCCACGTCAGCACTCCATCAGCTGTCGGAGATCAACGGTGTGTGATGGTACAGATCGTATGGGGACCACAGTGAATCCAACGGACAAGGTCGCTTGGAGTCCAGCCTCAGCCATGGCTTCCCTTTCCCACTCCAGTGAAGCAGACTCACCGGACCTGGGTGCAGATTCCGACAAAGCCCTTCGAGGTTGTCGCCTCCGAGACCGTGCTGGTTCCATCGGTGCTCCACCGGCTCCACATCTCCGGCGAAGACCAGCAGAAATGGCGGCAGAGACCCAAGCTCGTAGATACGGTGTCGTTTCTGGATCCTCATCCAGATCTCGAGCTTCACCGTGAATCTTCCTTCACGCCATTTCCCCAGATCTATCACCATCACGCCCGTGTTGAAGTAGCAAGGCCGTCTTCCCCGAAGCGACGCCGCATAAGCCGGGACCGACCAGAACCTCTGAGTGAAGTAGTGGGTGAAGTTCGCGTGGCAGTACTCCGGCGCTCCGACCACGTGTCGCCGGAGATCGATGCTCCAAAGCTTGGCCACATCGTCCACGACGACGAGATCGGAGTCGAAGTAGATTACGCGTTTGACGGCGGTCGGAAGCAGATCGGCGAGGTAGATCCGAGCGTAGTTGAGGGGCTGATCGAGGGCTCGACGGATCGAAGAGGAGATCTTGCCACGGACGAGGGCTGGGTCAAAATGGTAAATCTGGAAGGCGAGGTAAGGGAAGGTGGAGGAGATGATGCGGCGGAGATCGGCGCTGCGTCGGTGGGTGGCGATGAAGTGGAAGACGACGTTCTCAGGGCAAGATGCGTGTTGAAGGACGGAGAAGACACCGGCGACTGATCCGCGGAGGTAAATCGCGTCGAGGGTCATCGCGATATGGATGATCGACGGATTGTGTGTCCGATCCGTAGCCGACCACGTCGTTTTCGGACATTCTCGGCCGTTTCGAAACGCCGGTGCTTCGCGAAACGTGGGGAGATCCGTGACGGAGGCTTCACCGGAAGAGACGGCGACCAACAGCAGCAGCGGCAGGAGAAGGAAACGCAGACGCAAACGCAGTGTCAGCATTTGGCTTGTAAGGGTGTGTAGAGAGAGTGAGGGAGACGAGCTGTGTGTGTTAATGGCGGATTAGGGGTAGTTTCGTAATTTCGCGTTAATCCATCCCCCTAATTAATCTAATCTGTCGGACCTTTTTAACAGCAAATCTCAGGGTTAACTAAATTATCAAATCAAACAAAAAGCTCTAATAAAGTAAAATTAAAAAAATTCTTAATTTTGAATTTTTCATGGATTTTGCGATGGACATGAAGAGCCAGCCTGGCAGGTGAGACGCGTCTTCAGTGATTTGAACATGCGTAAGAAATGGGCAGGAGGGCTCTGATCCTCTGTCTTCCGCTATACCGCACTTCGATACCGTCCACCTGTCCAGATTAGATTCTAATTGATCGAACGGCTCTCAAGGGTCGAACAAAAGTGGATTTTGGACAATAGGATTTTACAAGATGACAATAAATAATAAACTCCCTCTATTTCAAATTAAAAAACGTTTTAAAATAATTTTTTATTTCAGAATAATTTACATTGTGAGATTTTCCATGTAATTTTAATATTTTTCGAATTTAACCCTAATTAATAATACTTAAATATTGAGATAATAATTATCTATTCAATTTAAAATAAGGGTATTTGGGATAAATTATGGTTTTTTTTTAATATGTCTGTTTAAAATGAAACAGAGGGAGTAGTGAATTACGTTAAATAAATATATATATATATATATATATATATATAACTGAATTATTTAATATACCGATTTGTTACAAAAAAAATGATAAAATATATGGAATACATAAGATTTTTATTCACAAAGAGAAATAAATGATTTGGGCAGGGAATAAGTTGTGGTAGGTTGAACATTAATGTCTTCTTTTCAGCCACCCGTTTTCCATTAATCAAATTTGGATAATGGGATTCTACTATTTTTCTATTAAAAATTAGATTCCACATTTTACAAAAAAAAAATTATTTTGTTTTTTTTTCTATAAACAGTTTGCATGGTGCCACGACCAAAAGGAGACAAAAAAAACATCAAAGTGTGACACAGAATGTTTGGATCTTATCGCCTTGTATGAAGAATATTGTTTTCATGCAGAAATGAATGGGGAATCTAGGTGCTCTCCCTTTTAGAACTATGCTTTTTATTTATTTATTTTCATGAATATTAGAGTTACCACATACATTCGTATATAATATTCATGGTATATGTGCAAGTCACGGGAGAAGATGCATGGTTTTTTTTTATATAGATATAAATAAAATTATCGATTATTCGGATTAGATCCCACTAAGATCATACTACAAAGCAATGAAATATTTTAATGGTTGGTTAAAAGGTATAGTTACCGCAAGTTTGAATAAGGTTTAACAATTACCTACCTATAAAATTTTAGATGTTGAGATCTATAAAATATAAATTTTTTAATGTTTTAAAGTTTCGAATTCGTTGGATATAATGACCGTGTGTTCAGAAAAAAAAAATCAAATACCAAATGAACTTAGAGAGAGTTGATTTTAGAAAATGTATGCGAATACTATTTTTTTATATTTTATATATTTTAATTCAATTCAAAACCTTTATTTGTATTGGATTGGATTAGAGAGAATCTCTTAATAATGATAAATAAATGAGACTTAATATGAGATTTGATACGGTGATTTTGAACTCGGTTTTGTGGGCCTAAAACAAATTGGGCCGACCCGAGCCCGAACCTTAAACCCTCATACTGAGTGTGAATTCGGATCAAGTCGATGTTTTGATTTTCTCAAATAAACCCACACCAACATACTATAAAACATTGTGGTATATAAATCATTTTCAATTGAACACATCCGAAGATCAAAATTTATTCATATGTTATAGTCTTACCATTGTATAAAATTTATTGATCAGTTCGTCATTTGTTATAAATGTGAAATGTTCTTTATCAACATTGGTAACCCATTTATAATCTTTACTTGGGATTTTAAACATCATTGGAGATGCTAATATACTTGACTTCATCATTGTATCAATTCGTTACGAAATTTTCCAAACAATATGTGTTCTTTTTCTATATATAGATAGACCTAGAAATTTTTTTTTATGGGAGATACTACATATAAAGATCGAAATTAGATAAATAATATTTTCTTTTATTAATTTTATATAATTTAAAGGTAAGAGTAATCGAAATATGACTAATCTATTATATAAATCCATTATTATGCATACATGTTAATGGTCGTCCTGCAAATTCTCGCAATGTGTCAATGGACGCAATACTTTCGAAACCCCCCCGACCTAATCTATCTATGATCTCATTAATTATATGTTGCTGTTACAGTACACAAGTACGCATCGTACCTTTCTTTCTATCAACACGAGGCCCATTCAAATAATCAAAGGCCCAACCCTACAAACTGTGACTTTAAAGCTTAATTCCTCGATGGGCCTAGCTAGTTTCAAATATCATTGTCGAAACACATATTTCGGCCGATGTTTTTTTAGCCGGTCCGGCCCATCTTGAACCAGCAACCGGTTCGAGGATTTCGGATTCAGGTTTGGATCGGTCAATTCGGATATATAAAACTAAATCTGAAGCTCGGGTTCAGATTCAAACCAAACCGACTCGTTTAATACTTCTATTTTTTCATTTGGATTTATTTTTTTATCATTTGATTTTTTTTTAAAACAAATCGGATTACTGATCTGAAACCCGTGGAGTTAAATTAGAGCAAACCCGATGCCCGAATTGAGTCCAACCCAAAAGGCCGAAATTTTTTGGCTCAAACAAATTAAACCCTAAAGTTTCATAAATGGTCGGTTACGCCGTGTTTTGGTATTCATCTTTCATCTTCTCCATAATTAGAAGATGATTAAATGGTTTAAAGGAAGTGAAATGAACTTTTTTAACCAAAAAGAAAAAAAAGTGAAATGAATAGAGTAATGTTTTCTCCAACTGTAATCTCGATTTTATTGGATTGTGTTAAATGAATCCAAATGGTCAGTTTCTATGCTCTTGCATCAATGCTTTTTATCTAGTAAGAATATTTTCTACGACATCAAATAAAGAATAATATTTTATTTTCTGTAATAAGAATATCTAATAATTGCTAATATCCCTCTTTTTAATTTATTTATTTTGTCTATCTCTGTAACGTCAAACAAAATATCTCCAAATCCATATTTCCGGGGCCGATTATTTTTTCTTCTTAAAAAAAATAATTAAAAATGAATATAACGGAAACAAATAGTCTAAGTAAACAAACCAGTGGGAATTAATGGAAGAGTGCCGAATTGGTCAAGAAAATGAAAAGCTGGCGAAAAAAGACTTTGAGGGATCACATGGAGAAAAGACTTTAAGGCAAATCAGTGTGTCTGAATCATGCAACTAATGACAAGTTGGTTGGAAAAAAAAAAAGAAAAAAAAGAAAAAAAAAAGAATCTCATATAACCATCTTCTTAATATATTAAAATTAAAATTTCAATAACCCAAACTCAGATAGATCAATCGGAGAAATGGAATACAAAGCGAATGTCTCGTCTTAAGTTCGAATCTCAAATTTGGAGAAGAAATGTATACTCTAAACCACATGTGTGTATATATATATGTATGTATGTAAATTATATTTTTACCAAAATGTAACGTACACATAGTTTATGTGATAAGTGATTTATTAACTGCCTCGGTTCGACCAAAGTTCTTCCTCTGATTTTTTCTTTTTGTATGGAGTTTGTAAATACGTTAGTTATGTTTGTTAGTTAACAATATGATATATATATATATATATATATATATATATATATTGATGAAAAAAATATCATAATCTCTCTCTTTGTTTCACTTTCTCCAAAACCAAAATTTGCACTTCCGAAAAGAATTTTTCATATCCAAAATACCGTAAAAAATGTGCAAAGGGTCCGAGAAATCTAATTGCAAAGGTCAAACCCTTAGACGTTGCCCTTATTTGTTATAATCTCAATTTTATTTATTGGTTATACCACGAGGTGGTCCTGAACGACGTTTAACTCTGAACCAGTATCTTTAAGCCTTGCACATTCAGATTAATCTCCGTTTGTCCCTGGATCAATGCACTAAGCGGTAAAGGACTGGCACGAAGATAATTCCATTCTGAGGGTAGGATTCGAACCCTGACCTTTTATTTTCATGTAAATACAAAAGGCCGAGACTTTGCTTATCCGTCCATTCCATTCATTAGTTTCCTTCAGCTACGCGCGTTGACTATTAGGAGATTCCAAGGGATTATTATTAGCTCACGACCAATCCCACTTCATATAATAACATATCCATTTATTAAATTTAACTTTTACTCCATAGTTAATTGAAATATATTTTAGGAAAATTTACTCTAATAATAGAGTCAATTTTTTTTTAATTTCCTAGTCATTACTAATATTATATTTTTCCTGATATTTTTTTCATATAATTATAAATATAAGCAATTTATGTTTGGTTGAATTGAAAGGAGTGTTTGACTTGTCATACTCTCTCTCTGCATCCTCCATGCAATCGTCTGTCCATGGGGACAATATATTTATTCAACGAATACATGATACAAGTATTTCACATATAACTATAGTATTTTTTTTTTTGTTGTTTCAATCAAAATTTTAGCCAGAAAAGAATATAGCCACACCAAATAACAACAATATCTATGTAATATACGTGTACGTGTACATTTTTTTGTGGAGCACATAAATATATATATATGCGTATGTGTATATATATGTGCAACAGAAGAAATCCCCAAAAGAAAAATATTTAAAATAATTTCGTCGACGCAGATAATACAACTTGCCACCTTGGACCAATTACTCTTTATTGTTATTTTTTTTATCGTCTTTTTTGACTTTTCAACATTTTATTCATGGATATTTCATGTCGGCACCGTGAATTTTATTTATAAAATTTCCCCCTCTAAAAGAATAATAATAACGCAATGCAACAGTAAATTATGGTTACAGTTACTCGCATTATTTGGATCCACACTTCACTGCCTATTTGGAATATTGCAGTCTTAGCAAAACTTATGAGAAACTACCCATCATCGATGTTTAAAACATGCCACCGTAGAAACTTTTAAAAAAGTTTTAGAATGTTATATTATAAATAAATTAAATAAATTTATTACAAATTTAAATCCGAAAACAAATAAAAATAATTTTTTTTTGCACCGGAGTCTTAAAAAAACCCGACGAAATTCCAATAAAACCTAGAAAGAATGACATAAAATGCAACGCCATGAAATTGTTACGAAACGTTGAAACTGTATTGATAGACCAACACGAGACTTTTCATCATGTTTTGTATTTCGCACACATATCGAAAAACACTTTCCACTAGATCATCTATTATTAGATTGCTCTAGAACGAACACACTTAACTTTGGAGTTTTTTTGATATAGGCAATCGAAAGGGTAGATGCATATTGTTGATACGAGTAATTCAATCACTTCTTTTAAATTATTTTTAAATATGTAGTCTAATACCTATATAGCCATCGAATCTCTCTCGTTCGG
Organism: Tarenaya hassleriana; assembly: GCF_000463585.1. Classification (NCBI taxonomy): domain Eukaryota; kingdom Viridiplantae; phylum Streptophyta; class Magnoliopsida; order Brassicales; family Cleomaceae; genus Tarenaya; species Tarenaya hassleriana. Next base: position 778,383 of record NW_010967498.1, on the reverse strand, counting down.
GTGTATTTGATTTATTCATATACTCATCTGGTCTAGTGGTTTTCGGAAAACTGTCATTCGCCTATATCACTTGTACCGACGATCACTCTCCACCCTTATCTTAATTCGGGATATCGCACAGAATATCCGTTATCGTTTTTTTACCGTTGGAATAATAATAAATCCAAAAATATTTAAATTGATTATTTTTTATATATTCAATTTTTAGATCGTTTTTCAATTGATTATTTTTTATATATTCAATTTTTAGATCATTTTCAATGGTCGAAATATAACAACAATAAATAATATAAGAAATCCAACATCCTGAAATACGATATGATCGAATAAGTAAAATATATACATATATGAATATGCTACATTCACTTAACAAATTTTTTTACCTTACTCTTTAAACAAATCAGATTTATGATTTGAGGGCCACTATAATACCAAACCCTGATTATATATGTTATCTTCCAGCGACTAGCTAAACACACGTATATTATATATATATAAATGTTACAATTTGAAAATTAAAATAAAATTTGATTGGTCGTGGAGACGATGGATGGTCCGACCAACAATGTCACTATGTCATTAATGTGATATCAACTGCTCAACAAAATGGAACGATTTTTTAAAAAAAAAACAAAAAAAAAATGGAATGAGTTGTGGGGCATAAGGGTTGTGGGTCCCTAAACCCTTTTTACTTTGTCAACAAAACAAACTTCGATTGAGGATAAGATATTTTCCTAATAATAACCGTGTGATCCCAATTAATTATTTCATTATTCATTAATTAATCCTTAATGCCTGTGTCGTTTCCTTGGCTTAGAATCTTCTAAACTCTAACGTTTTGGTTATTTTATTAATTGAAATTAGACGGCTGATTATAATTTTTTTTATAATCCGATATCAAGGATAATGGCTAGATTAATTTCGAAACAATTAACAAATGATTAGAATTATGTTCATTTTCCCAATTTGAAACCCGAACTTAGGACGAGACAAACGTTTTGCGCCTCCATTTCACCGGTTGAGTTTTCAAATTGGTAATTGATTACAATTATATGCAGCTCATTTTAATTATTTATTTGACTATTGGTTATTTGTTGTTTTTTCGTATTACAACTTTTCATATGCGACCTAACATATATAGCCAAATACCTAATTCGATTAACTCATTACCCATTCAGTGGTATAAATTTTCATAATTTTCAATTAAAAAAATGCAAGCATTTGATTGACGTTTTCTCGTTGAAAATAACAATAACAACAACAAAAATATGCACGTGCTTGGAAATTTAGAACGTCTAAAACGTACGAGTAACTAGATGATTCTATATCATACATAGACAAATCAACTGTATATATGCCAATGGCATGGACCCAACACTATGGTCTATGTCGAATATTTCCTTAATATAATAATTAGTCAAAAACTCAAATACGATGTGATTCGTGGCCAATGCGTTTTGGATTAGTCTGAGTAGACAAGTTGGCGAATCACAACACAACTACAAGAAACTGCGTGACATCGACGTGGCAGAAAGTTCCATTTGTCCCAATACACTTTTTTTTTTCTTTCTTATTACAAAATAATATAAGTTTTTATTTAAATCCCCTTTTTATGCTCTGTTATCTCCGGAGATGAAAATATAAAACCTAACTTTTATATATAAATCATGAGAAAACATTTTCTAGTTTCTATTAAGTAAAAATATTTCATATACTATTTCATAAAATCACAATCTTTGGGCCATAGATGGACGATGAACATCCGTTAAACTAAACGAACATAGGTGGAAGACGATGAGCTTAGCTTAAACTTTCACATATATATATATACACACACACACACAACTTACATATAATATACACGTTTCATGTTAATCTATCACTTATAAATATCTTTTGTCCCATTTTTTATTGTTAACTTTTTTTTTATTTTGATTCATCGAATATATAATTGTATCACATTACGTGGCACGGGCGTCGGTTGATGGGGTGTGACACGGAGAAACCATCTTAAGTCATTCTAAAGTCATTATATTACTCAATCTCCAACCGAAAGAATTATAATATTAATATGTCGCGCACCAACAATTATTATTATTATTATTATTATTAAAGATAATCACGAGGATTGTAATTAAATGAATGGAAAAGTTAACATGTGGATAGACACAACACTTTTGCCTTTTCGTCATATTGGATGACATATCGAAATAAACATCGATTCGCTTTTTAAAATGCTAGTTTAAAAAATAACACTTGTATTCGGATATCTAAAAGTGTTAATTAATAAATAAGTATTCTTGGCTCACATCACTAACCAAAGGAAACGCACGTAGCTAGTCAACCTTTGTGATACAATTATGACGTGGAAACTGGCTTAATTAGGATAATTAATCAACGGTAATCAGCATATGACATAAAATAATATAAAAAATTATCAAAATCTTATGTGGATTAAAAGAGATAATATAAACTAGTCTAGGCAAGGGCTATTAGATAATTTCGATACCAAAGTATACTAATTCCCTTTGCTCCACTTTAAAGGTCTTTTGATCGGATGAAATCAAAGTACTTTTGGTCATAATATTTATAATTCAATCGCAATTTCTTGGGAATTATAGAGAGTTAGGATTATCTTTTATAAAATTATATTATTATTAGGATTAGTGTTGGTGTCCTAATAAAACTAGTTTATAGTTTCATAGTAGGATTAAGTTTACTCTATATCTATGTCTATATATGTGTTATTTGATTGAATGAATAATATAATAAGGTTTTATTTCGCAAATCGTTTGGTTGCAGTGTTTTTAGCTTTCGTGAAATATGATAGTTGAAGATGAAGATGATGGTGATGATGATGATGATGATATGTTGTATTTATCACAATATTGCGTCGAAATTTCATTTTTGAAGAATAATAAGATAGTTATTTAGTTTTTGTTCTTATTTTTTTTTTTTTTGGTTTTTTTAGTTTTAATTTATATTCTCTTACAATTCTCCTAAGTCATTGAAAAAATCGACAAAGATATTTATCGCGTCCCTGTCAGACATATTTTTGTTAGCAAATGATTTTTTTTATGTAGTTGCATGTGGGACCATCTCAAATATACATTATACGAAATTATATTGATAAAATTATAAATTTCTATACTAAAAATATTATTATGAAAAATATTTAATAAAAAACTATTAATAAAATTATTAATGAATTTAAAAATTATTAATTTTTATAATAAAGAATTATTTAAATATAATCAATAAATTTTGTAACGTTTTTCTTTATTAAATATAAGAATAAATTTAGGTTTTAAAAATAAATACAATTCATTTTCAATTTTTAAATAAATTATTTAATTATTATTGATATATTGATATATTTCAACAATTATAAAATTAATTTAATATTGAATTTAAATTAATAAAAAAATTGCATTATAACTAATTTATATAATATCATATTTATTTATACAATAATATAATGAATAATAATTATGTAAAAAATTGATTGGAGTAATGGTTTTTAAAAAAATAAATAAAGGTTAAAATAAAAATGATATTTTCTTCAAATTTATATTTACTAGATAATAATCTCTGTGCATCACGTAGACTAAAAAATAAATAATTTTTTAAAAAATCTTATTATTTTTAAAATTAAATTAAATATTATTTATTTTATATTTTTAAATTATTTTTTTAAATTTAAAGGTAAACGGATATTGTATTTTTTTAAAAAAAAATTGTGAAGATAACAAAATATTGTATGTTTGAAAATGTAGAACATCAAAATGATTTTTAGAAATTTTTCGACGAAAGATTTATATTTTTAACAGACGATGGAAATTTAAAAAATGTGATTGATTAAAATAAACAAATAATGTTATAAATAATAACATAAATTTTGTTTTGATTAAAAATTAATAATAATATATTCAGACTAATAAATTTTCACTATAAAACATTGATCTAATATAAAACCTATATTTTACAACCAGTTTTAAAATTTTACAGATATCTATTTAATTAAATCAAATTAATATATACAATACAAATCATGTGATTGTTTCATTTATTCTATTAAAGTCTAAGTCATTATATTATTTTTTTTAAACTAATATTTGCTAATTTTTTCTTAAAAAATATAAAATTAAGATTATATTAGATTTTTGTGTTATGTATATTTTATCATAATATTATTGATTCATCAACCCGTATTGAACTCCATCATGCCAAAAATAATATTCATGCCAAAATTTACTACTACTACTACTACAAATAATAATAATAATAATAATATAATATAATAATAATAATAATAATAATAATAATAATAATAATAATAATAGTAATAATAATAATAATAAAAGAGTTGTTACAATATTGTGCTCAATCATCTTATTCTAAGTTCTCGTAAATCATGATGACTATTCACTCTTAAAACATAAAATGAATTTAATTTTAGCTATTTACTTGTTTTTTGCATATCTATTATATGAGGTGAAAAAATTAATTTAATTATTTCTTTCTAAATTCATATCCAGAGTAATATAACAACTTTGTCATTTAGATGTTTCTTAAACTTTTTTTATAATAATTTTAATTGTACACCTTTATATACTATTTATGGTTGCTCTATACATAAATATTTTTTGTAATTTCGACTTTTATCGATAGGATTATGAAAGAATTTACTGATAATATTATAATCTTATATATAAGAGATTTCATATCAGTTATATTTCCACATATGCCATTATTAAGCTCCTTGTGAATTATAAGTTTTTAAAAAATAAATAAAATATCTTTATTTTTTATATTTTTAAATAAAATGTTTTAAATATGAAGATATTAAAATATTATATTTTTTTGAAGAGAAATTGCGAAGATAGTACGACATTACATGGTTGGAATATATAATATTGCAATAATATTTTTAAAAATTTATACGATGAAAGAGTTATATTTTTGGCACATTTAGCGTATTTTAAAAATATGATTGATGAAAATAAGCAAATATTATTATAAATAACAAGGTAATTTTGGTTTTGTATTAGAAATCCAATATTTAGATTAAGAAAAAAATACTTGAAAATTTCTGAATTTGTAATTTGGTGTAGTATTAATTTATGAATTTGTAGGTGCATCTAGTTATTCTCGAACTTGCATTTTTCAGCACAATAATTTCTAAACTTGCATTTTTTAACACAGTAATTTATAAACTTTGATTTGATCAATTAGTGGTATGGACAATTATAGAACTGTTAAGCAAATTTAGGAATTATTTGTTCAAAAATGAAAATTCGGAAATAAATAGGTGCACCTACGAGTTCACGAATTAATATTACACCAAATTATAAGTTCAAGTATTTTTCACTTAGATTAATACAAAAGTTATTTTTTTTAAGGTTTTGCTTTGTATATCTGACAAAGATTTTCTCATTATTTTGAGTTGTACATGTATGATATGAACATTATGTGTTTATTATTTTGTATTTAATTTGTTAATATGAATATAGCAAAAAACTAAGATAGATAAGTTGTTTGAGTTGAATTAAATATGAATAGAAAACTTTAATAATATAAAAACATCATTATATTTTTTGCAAACAGAATTAGTTCAATGACAGAATATTGATATCACTATATAGATATTTTACCGATTCAATGTAACCAATTTGTTATGGTTGTCTTTAGCACTAGTGTGGTTTTTCTTTAATGTCTGCCAAAAATTCAGTTGTAAGATAATAATAAAAATTATTTTGGTAAATATTATAAGTAAAGACTTTTTCAAGAATGATATATTTACCTTAGACATAAATTTGTGATAATGTTGAGTTTTTCATCTATGAAAATCTTTGTATACATTGATGTATTGAGCGAAAAATAAATGATGCATAAAATGTATTAGTGAACTCAATATAACAATATGATAATGGTTTTAACAACTTATGCATAAAATGTATTAGTGAACTCAATATAACAATATGATAATGGTTTTAAATATTAATCTATCAAATATTTAGAAATTAATTTGTGTTAAATAATTATCGTCGATAATCTTTGGATTTACACCCGTAACGACTATACTACTTTTTCTAATATTCAATCTATGTATTTGTGAACGGAGTTGTGCAGCGAGATCATCCCATACGAAAAAACTTGATAATATTGTTGTTGGTTTTTATATTGAAATTATATGTTAGTTTGCATAAAACTAATTAAGTTAAAGTTTTTTAAGATGATATTGCTTACAATGTAAATAAAATTTGAAAACTTACTCTTTCAATAATAAACGGAGAATAATTTTTTGAGTTAATTGTCAACATTCGTAAATTTGATCATTTTATTGCGATTAAAACTCCAATAATAATTGTATCATTAGAGAATATATTAATTATAAAATCCAATGTTTTTTTGATTTTTTTATAATATCTCATACCTGATAGATCTTATTTTTTGTCTGTCAATATCAACAAATCGTCGTATAAACGTATTCGAAATTTCTCTTTGGCAATACTATAAGCAGTGACAACAATCTTTTCAACAATAGTATATTCCGTAAAATAAATACAAAATTTATTGTTCGTTAATTTGTATATATTTTTATTTGGTAGAATCTTGAATTGCCTGATTAAAAATACATCTCCCCCGTTTATTATATTTTAAAATTTTTCTACGTGGTTCTAAAATATTTTTCTTTCAGAAAACATTCTCCTACAACATTGTAAGTCAAATAGATTAGATTTTTGATAATCATAGCATAATAAAATAAATGCTAACCAGAACGTACATTTTCATCAGTTAATAAGAATCCGATGTCAATGAACTCATTCCCATTGAAAGGATTTCGTTCATCTCATATCCTTAGAAATATGACTATAATACACCGATAATTATGATGTGTACTCATCTGATCCAATCTTACATGGTTTATACCACTGGGTGAATCTGATTTTTCGATTCCTACAATGGATTTAATTTGATAAATAATGAATATATATATATATTCATTAGTTTCATATGAATAAAACTGTCATATCCCGAGTTACGATGAGGGTTGAACAATTTTAGATTTGTATGAGAGAGTTTTGAAAGAAAGAATTCTTTTTCTCTTATTCAACAAGGTCAAAGAATAGGGCATACATAGCGTGTATGATCATTCATAAACTTGGAAAGAAATCTGGTAAAATCAATCAGCACATATTACAGAATATTAAGTTTCTTTCTTGTTGTTGGTAGATCAAACTTTCTCTTCTTGGATTGGCATGATTGCAGTCGAGTATTCCTATGTCTAATTTGGTCCGAGATCTGCATTACTTTCCTTGTGCGTCGTATCATTCCCCCTCAAGATTGGTCTGAGGTTGTCAACTAGACCAATCTTGCGAAGGAAGAGCTGCAAAGTGGAAGAGCTGGTAGTCTTGGTGAAGATATCTACGACTTGACCAGAGCTCCTGGTGAAAATGGTGGAGTTGGTGCCATTGCTAATCCTTTCGCGGATGAAATGGTAGTGGAGTTCTATATGTTTTGTGCACTCGTGATAGACGGAATTTGCAGCTATGTGGAAAGCAACCTGATTGTCACAGTGTAGGGGCATCGGTGTAGATGGAGAGCAGCCGAGGTCGACAAGAAGTCCTTGAAGCCATAACATCTCCGAGACTATGTTGGCCATCGAATGGTACTCAGCTTTTGCACTTCAACGGGAGGCAACATTCTCTTTTTTGCTCTTCCAAGTGACGAGGTTTCCACCGACGAAAGTGCAGAAGCCAGAGGTAGAACATCGATCAGAACGATCCTTTCCCAATCAACATCGCAATAGGCAGTCACGTTCGTTGCATTGTTGCAGAGCATCCATAGGCCATGGGTGGGAGTTCCTTTAAGATATCTCAGAATGCACCCAACCATTGAAAGACCTGATTGACAACATAGCATATATTAGATCGAGTTTTAGTTAAGTAAATCAACTTACCTATAGCTCTCCGGTATTGTTCTATGTCGGGAAACGATTCCCCCTCACTATGATCCTTGTAAGTTAATTCAAGGGGGGTCTTCGTAGGTTTGCATGCGAGTTTTCTTGTGTCCCGAAGTAGATCCAGCATATACTTTCTCTGTGACATAAATAAATTGTTAGTAGTTCTAAGGATCTCGATACCAAGGAAGTAATGTAAGGTACCAAGTTCCGAAATGTCGAATTGAGAATGCAGAAAAGCTTTGGTTTCGCAAATTCCAGCAGAATCGTCTCCTGACAGAATTATGTCATCAATGTAAACTAAGACGATGATAATACCGTGTGGTGTTCGTTTGGTGAAAAGCGAGTGGTCAGACTCACTTTGGGAGAAGCCATTATCTAAGAGAGCAGTGTGTAAACGGGAATACTAGGCTCAGGGTGATTGTTTCAAACCATAGAGCGCTTTGCGAAGGTGACATACTTTGTTCTTTGGGAGTTGATCACGAAGACCAGGTGGAGGTTCCATGTAAATCTCCTATTCGAAATCACCCTATAAAAATGCATTTTTAGCATCTATTTGCCAAAGATCCCAATGCAGGTTAAAAGTATAACTCGAAAAGATTTAAGGTTAGTAACAGGGGTGAATGTATCGTTGTAATCCTCTTCATAAGTTTGCATGTATCCCTTAGCAACGAGTCACACTTTGTAGCGTTCTATGGTGCCATCGCTGCGACGTTTAATCTTACAAACCTATTTGCTTTTGATCGCTTGTTTCTGAAGAGGAAGATCTGTTATGTCTCAAGTGCCACTCTTCTCCAAAGCGTCAAGTTCAGCTGCCATTGCGTCGCGCTAGACCTTTTGAGTTTTAGTGTGAGTGTAGCATGTTGATTCATGATCCTGATCAATTTGGTCGAGAAAAGAAATCTCATGAACAAGTAAGTGTAGATGAAGAGCATAAATCAGCAGAAGAAAGTGAAGTAGAAGGTACAATAGCAAGGTCAGCCTGTCGGTGGTTCTCAATAAGTATGTGATAAGGACCAGAACCATCAGCTTGGCGTTTAAGGGCATTGGAGTGTAGATGTTCACTGTGCTGAGGTGGGACAGGGCCAGGTGCCGAAGCAGAGTCAGAAGAAAGCTCAGGAACATCAGAGTCTTCGGGAGGTGTAGAGTGAACATCTGAAGGTGGAGTTGCGACTGGTAACTCTGCGGTGTCATCTACTAAAAAATCTTCAGAATAAACAAGATTATGAGGTTCAAAAGACCTTACTGAGGGGCTTCTAGGTATGGATCGAGAACATGTTGCAACGGCTCAGAGGTTGGCAGAAGAGCGATGAGTATCAGACAACAATCTGAAAACTGATTGATTATAACTCGGAGCAGAGGATGTGAGTTCTTCCAAGGCAGAAGAGTCATTTGAAGACTTAAAGTAGGACTCATGTTCAAGGAATCGAACATCACGTGAGGTGTAAATGCGACGTGTAGGAGGATGAAAACAATGATAACCCTTTTGATTTTGACACTACAAGAAAAACTGTTATTTGCGATAGACGTTGCGACAGAATAATCCGTCGCGCAATAATTTATGATAGATGACGACTAAACAACGACAGAATAATGAAATCGAACTTCTGTCGCAATCGGACGCAAAAACGATTGCAATATTACGACGGTTACCGACACATTTTTCTGTCGGAAATATTTGCGACAGATAAACGATAGAAAGCTACGGACATTTTACGACACACTATGTTATAGAAGTATCTGACGTAATGTATATACGATACATTTGCGACAGAATCAGTGTGTCGCGAAAAATCTGCGACACAATTGCGACAGTTGAGGTGCGTCGCGAAGTTAGTTAGGCACGTGATTTGTGTGCCACCTAACTTCTGTCGCTAATCTGTCGGGATTTTGTCACAATTATGTCCCGACAGAAATTATCTGTCGCAAATCTTTCGCAGTGTCTTTCCTACAAACCAACCGTGTCTGCATTGCTCGAGATGTAAAAAAATATTGGTTTCCAAAAAAAATGTCTTTCTCTTCCAAAATGTGGATGTATAATAGATTTGATTCTTCTAATAATAATCAAATCTCGCGTGAGTTTGAAGAAGGATTACAACATTTTATGGCGTTTGCAACAAGTCAAACGTCGTATGTTGAGAGTTTAAAGTTACTATATCCGTGTTCAATATGCAAGAATAAAAGATGGCGAGCTCAATATGAATGTGGAAGCACGTGTATAGAAGAGGTTTTATGTCAAATTATTTTGTTTGGCTGGCTCATGGAGAAACGTATGATACATCATCATCACATGTTCCACAAATGCAAGAACAACTTGTACAAAATACGGCGTAACCTGCAATCTTTCAAGAAGAAGAAAGGAATCCATATGCAGAGATGGTGAATGGTGCATTTTTCAACATTGCTCCTTCTCCGTATATGGAGGAAGAGCCAAATGTTGAAGCGAAAATATTTTATGACATGCTTTATAGGCGAACACTCCGATATATGAAGGTTGCTTACAAGGGCTTTCAAGATTATCGTTGTCTTCGCAACTGATGAGTATGAAGACTGACTACAATCTTTTAGAGAGATGCATGGATGGATTCAGTCAGATGTTTAAGCAATATCTCCCAGAAGGTAACACTGCAACATAATCATATTATGAGATGAAGAGTCTGATGCGTACGTTGGGTCTACCTTACCGAAAGATTGATGTTTGTGAAGACAACTGTATGATTTTCTGGAAAGAAAATGCAGAATTGATGGAATGTCGTTCTGCGGGAAAGACAGATATCGACCACGTCGGATCGCTTCAAAGAAAGGCAAGTTAATTCCTTTGAAGAGAATGTTTTACATGCCTATAACCGATCGTTTGAAAAGGTTATATCAATCCGAGATGACAACATCGCATATGTGGTGGCATGGCGAGCATTTGACGCCTGATGGAGAAATGCACAATCCATCTGATGGTTTGGCTTGGAAACACTTTTAATAGATATTTCCTGATTTTGCAACTGAGTCAAGAAACGTATATCTAGCATTATGCACCAATGGATTTAATCCATTAGGGATGTCTAGTCCGAATTTTAGATTTGTATGAGAAAGTTTTGGAAGAAAGAATTTTTTTTCTCTTATCAGCAAGGTCTGAGAACAGAGCATACATATAGCGTATATGATCATTCATAGACTTGGAAAGAAATCAAGTAAAATCAATCTGCATATATTACAGAAGATTAAGTTTCCTTCTTGTTGCTGATAGATCAAACTTTCTCTTCTTGGATTGGCATGATTGCAGTAGAGTCTTCCTCTGTCTGAGCTACGATGAGGGTTAGGAGTGTTCGCATGTTCAAGGAGCGGCTCTCCGAGTACCATTAAAGAATGTAATTAGTAGATACAAGAATGAATCGAACGCACCCGAATGAGAGAAATCCGATGGCTATATTGGAATTGGACTATATGGTCTAAGATAACATAAAAGGATTTGTTGAGCTACTAATAGTAACAAGGTGCATCAACCTTTTCGGTTAACTATACTGAGAAAACTCTAAAGTTAAGTGTGTTGATTCTAGAGCAATTTCAGGATGGGCAATCTACTGGAAAATATCTCAGTATGCGTGCTTGTGAGGACAAAACACGCTGAAGGGTCTCGTGTTGCTGTGTGAGGGTAGTTTCGATAATTCATAGCGGTCGCCGGTCGTTACAGAAATAATCGTTAAATATAATAATATATGTACTTACACATAAAAGTTATTGGAATGATCATGTTTAAAAATATAAAGAATGTAATTAGTAGATAAATATTTTGTTTTATATAAATTAATGAAAACTAAACAAAATGCTACATGAGAGATATTTAGATGGGTGCACCAAATTTTTTTACTTTCTATGTATAAACATATACACTAGATACATATGAAATTAATATAACAAAATTTAAATAGATTATTTGCTCAAAAATACATTGTCTAACTTTCGTAGAATTGATGATTGCAGCGGGTCTATTTATAGTTGATAATTTCTTAATTAAAGTTATTATTGGTCAACGAATTCAAACTCATTATAACTAAAATAATTATAATTAATAAAGACAATTATGACTAAAGATTATGAGGAAGAAAAATATTAAATATTCACAACAATTAACACGTTTACAAATTTATTCATAGAAGACTTTTTGCATTAAATTCTTAGAAATATGCTACTGTATTTAATTCTTATAAATATGTCACGCGTCATCCTCTCAGTATAAAAAAACAGTCTTTTATTAATGAAAATTTTCATTACAAGACAGAGTTTACAACGAAAACATTTTTGTTACTAACTCGTCGTTATAAACCAATACATCGTATCAATTCGTTACAAATTACAACACATTGCAACGGAAAAGTTGTGTTACTAATTTTGCAACGAAATTTCGTTGTTAATTTTGCAACACAATTTCGTTGCTAAAATTAATATAAAAAATTCAGAATTTCAGGATTTTTAAAGACTTAAAATTAAAATTTAAAAAATAATTAATTAACAAAAAATATTAATAAATATAAATATTAAATAAATATTAAATATTAAATAAAGATAATAAAAATATATATATTTGTAGAATTATAAAGTTTATTTAAGAGTTGTAAATTAACATTTATAAATAAATAATTACCAAACAATATTGATAAATAAATATTTAATAAAAATAATAAAATATATTTTTATTTGATTTTTTTTAGAGTTGAGGATAGAGAGATATTTTAGATAATTTTTAGAGTGAGAAATTGTTTTTGAATTGTGTTTGAATTGTGTTGGATGTTGAAAATATAGAAAAAACTTTGCAACGCAATTCCGTTGTAAATCCGATTAGCAGCACAATTTTGTTACAAATCCGATTAGCAACATAATTTCGTTGCTAATTTGCAATGCAATTTCGTTGTAAAACTTATTAACAATGAAACTTCATTGCAAAAGACAATAAAACCAAGCCAACCGTGACCATAAATTTATCTTTGATTTTGCAACGAAATTTCGTTGCTAATTGGTTTTGCTACGAAATTGAGTTACAAATTTGCAATGAAAATTGTGTTGCTAATCGGATTGCATTGCAAATTAACAACGAAATTTTGTTGCAAAACTAATTAACAACGAAATTTCATTACAAAATTTTGTATTTTCTACGACTGTCAAATCATCTCAGTTATGAAATGAAAGTTTTTACAACGAAGTTTTATTGCAAACATGTTAGCAACGAAATTTTTGGATTACAAAAGCATTGCAAAACAAGGTATAAAATGATTTTTTTAATAATTTAGCAATGCATTAACAACAAATTTGCAACACTTTCCAACAAAATTTTTCGTTACAAAGCATTGTAAATTCGTTACTAAAGCGTTACAAAAAAAATCATTGCAAAACGTTGCAATTTCGTTACAAAGTTTGCAACGAAATGAATTTTGTTGCTAATTTCATTGCAAAATGTATGTTTCTTTTTAGTGCTTTGTGAGTCTACTCTACTTTTATATATATGATGATTACAATAATATATAATTAATAATAATAAATAGTTTCAAAAATGGGCCCCCAAATTTATGGGACTCTATTACAATGCACCTTTTGCACTTGTTTTTAGAAGGTCATGGTTGTATGTGCATTATCATTATGACGTTCGTAACCCACATCCTGCAGAAAACGAGGTGCGTCACATGGCCAACGAAAAATAAAATGCGATTATCCAAAATACGCGGGATTTAAAACTTTTTATTCATATTAATCTGTAGTAGAAACAAATAAAAAGAGTAGTGTACATGAAATTAGGATATCAATCCGTAAAACTACACTACCAATCAAGTAAAATAGGAATTTGCCTAACTTAAAATTTTCATGACTTCATCTGAGGTCGCTAGTCTTCATCCTCCTCGTGATCCCCTAGGAGAGACGTCCATCTGAAGCATGCAGTTAGCCACTTTTCCGTCGTGAACTCCTCACTATTCTCCTAACCTAAAATGTTGCATAACGTCTTAAGCCACGTGCTTAGTAAGTGATTCGAGTATAACCCAAACACCTCACTCATTGAAAACGGCCAAGCAAATAAATACATATATATACACATACAATGTTTATAATCATCAATTCATTCAATAATTAAAACAATCTCAATCAATCCAAACGATAATCATCCTCGGACAACGGCCTTCAATTCATCTCCGCGTGTCCCCACATACGGGTCAGGTCATCCACTTACCTTTTTCCTTGTCATGACACAAGTAATATCTCGACCCTTTCGGTCTTTACCATTATTATCGTCACTTCATCTCTACGTGTGCATTACACACGTAGGTCACAACTCGCCATGTGTATAGCACCTCTCCTTTCCTTGGTTATCATCGGAATAAGAAAACACCATCGTTTTCCTGAAAATACAAATTCATCATCAATCTCCACCTTCCTGATACAGATATAACCCTCTCGATATAAGGACCTGACGTCGGGGGACACAAGCAACTCCTAATACTGTTCCATGGTCGATGGAACATTGGCGTGGTTACCGACGAACCGTATTACCTCCCCACATATGTGTACTGACTACATCGTCAACCGGTACAGACTACATGGATCTCTGACTACTCTCACCGTCCCTCGGGACGTTAGCACGATCTTTCATCACCACAAACACAATCATATCTTGCCCGTATGACATTCGACTCAGATCGACTGCCATACGACTGAGTGTCCACTCATCGCCCTCAGCGGAATAACAACTAATAACATACACTCGTCTACAATCACATGCTAGACAATATCTTAACTCGTTCTGTATATTGCCTAACACCATTCATCTATCCCATTCAATGCCCTCAATCATATGCAGTCATGTATTCCAATCATTATTCATACATACAAATATTTCCATTTATTAATAATTATAAGTCTTAGCTTAGCCAATTATCGGAAATACTTATATGGGTTTATACACTCATTATATAAACCTAAGTATCTAAATATCCATACGTGGTATCTTTTAGAATTTCACTCCCAATTTATTTTAACCTTCGGTATGATTGAATCGGGTTTCGATCCATCCGGATTACCGACTTTTTTCATCCCGTGGTTTAGGGCTTACCGTGAAGTTTGAGGACATGTCGGGCTGGACATTCCTTTATTTTGGTTTAGTTGATTGGAATCATACGGGGATTGGTCTGGTCGGATCTGGACTGAACTCCGGACCATTCTGGACATTTTTTCAATCACGGACCAGAATATGGTCTGGCAGACCAATCTTCCTTTTCTTTCTTTTAAGTCTGCCTGACTAATTTTTTGGTCAGTCCATTTTTTTTTTAAATTTTTTTTATCCAGTCCGTCCGGCCCAAAATCTTGGTCCGGCGAACCAACTTCATCTTCAACCTCGAGCTCATTCTCTCTTCTAAAAATTCTGATCTGGCAGACCAACTTCTAGTCCTCCCCGGACCAAATTTCGGAAACTCTTCAAATCAGTCAAAACACCTCAAAAATCAATGGATAATGACTCAAAACAATTAACATCAATCAAGGAACAAGAATCAAACATCAATCATACACGAGAAACTCATAAAACTCCGAAATCAATGAAATTAAAATTTTCAACTTAAACCCAATTCACTCACCAATGGCTTCCTTGGAGTTCTCTGACTTTTGGGGATGCTTTCTTGTGCTTCTCCCGTTTCGATTTGCTCAGATTCATCACAAATCGAGCTTAAGGCGGAGTGAATCACTTTGTGAAATTTCACAGCTCTTGAGAGAGATAGAGTGTGTGTGTGAGAATGAAAAAGAGAGTAGTGAGATCTCATACTTGAACCTAAAAGAAAAGGGAAACGAAGTGTAAAAGAGAAACTTGAGCAAGCAGGAGATGGCAGCAAAGGGTAAAGGCTCGGTGAGACAAGAAGCAAGAGGTGGCGAAGAACACGGTGAATGAAATTCACTGCATGACTCATCAGGCTTGGTCCGACGGACCAAAACTTGGTCAGTCTCGGACCAAAGCCTTCACTTGGTATGTCTTCCTTTCCCTTGGTCCGGCGATTTTACCCTTGTTCCACTGGGTTCGGTCAACTCCGTACCAAATCTTGATCCGGCGGACCAATTTTTTTATTTTTTTTAATTTATGGGTTATCACAGTCATCGTTCGTTTGATTATAGTTTTATCATTGAACAATTCTTTTATGCGTAGTTACATGTTTGTATTGTCATCGTTAGATTGTTTTTTCTTTCTTTCTCCAATGCTTGAATTATAGCCGACACCAACAGTGGTGTATAACCGTGTTGTAGATTTTGTTTAGGTCTTTTGAAATACGAGAAAGTTTCTATGATAAACATTTAAGTCAATTTGATAATACTCCAATCTCATGTTGTTACCACGTATAAGCTTGCGAAGTATAAAAAATTATGGAAAATTAGAATTATCTATTATGAAATTATATTCTTAATTAATAAGATTAGTGTTAGTATCTTAATAAGACTAGTTTATAGTTATTTGATTGAATGAATAATACAACAAGGTTTTATTCCGTAAATCGCAAATCTTGATATGTAGTATCAAAATTTAGTTGTATTCTTTGCATTTTAAGTTTTTTTTAGATTTTGCGAAATATGATGGTTGAAGACGAAGAAGATGAGGATATGTTGTATTTTATCAACAATATTTCGTCGAACTTTCAATTTTGAATAATAATAAGATAGTTATTTACTTCTTGTTTTTTATCTTGTTTTTTTTCTTCGTTTTGATTTGTTTTTTGTCATAACTTTCATAAAGTTTGAAGAAAAATTGACTAAGATGTTTATCGCAGTCTACCACATCAATAGTTTTATAAGCAAAAGATTCCTTTTTGCATAGTTTCATGTTTAAACTACCCTTGTTCATTTGATTATATTTTACCATCGAACGATTCTTTTATACGTAGTTGCATGTTTTACCATCATCGTTTGATTGTTTTTTTTCCTCCAACGGCTGAAGATATTGTCGAACCCCACGATGATGCATAGTCGTTTTAGAAATTTTGTTTAGATCTTTTTAAAACGTGTGAGCTTATATGATAAATATTCAAGTCCAACATTTAAAATTACGTCAATCTCATAGTATTATTACGTATAAGCTTGTGGAGGAATATTGACAATTATAGAGAGGTTTTTTTTTTGTTAAAGGATAAAGTATTATGGAATTATATTCTTAATAAGATTAGTGTTAGTGTTTTAATGAGACTAATTTATATAATTTCAGAATACGATTAGGTTTACTCCATATCTATGCCTATATTTTTTTTTTTTTTTGGTTGAATGCTGAACAAACTAGTTAATAATATTATGAGTGTTTTGGTCGTCGATTAAATGGGGATGATGAATGGATTAAATCAAATGTTATGGATAAGTATAGTTAGTACCATTAAACTTTATTAGTTGTATATTAAATTAATCGCGAACGAAAACGCGTGATTTAGCTTTAATTACGGTTTAATCCTCTCGTAGTGTGATTAAATAAATTAACAACTCAAAATACTGTACCAAATGCGGAAAGCTAATGACGCAATCAAATCCCAAAAGATCTTCTTCGCATCATCCCAAATCAATTTCCGATTTAATATTATAAAAAAGTACATAAAATTTATTGGAAAATACAAAAAAAAAAAGTGATTTTTTTCTCTCTTTTTAAACACACTACGTCATTTGGAGGCCTCTTTTCTTTCACTATTATTTTTCAAACTACGTCATTTTTTTTTTGTTTTCAATATATGTTTTGGAGGCTTTTTTCATTTTTTTTATGTTTAATATTATTTTTCCACGTGATATATGATTTGCCAAGAAATAGAGCCACAAATCAAAATGGATACGGGTTTTATTTATTAGTTCCGTTGTAAAATATTGTGTATGACCAAAAAAAACTACTATACGGTTTATTTTATACTCAAATTACCTATCAATATGTGATCTTTTTTTAGTTAATGTTTCTCGAAGAAATCATCGATTGGGTTAGCTCTCTTCGATTGAAGTGGTCTTAATGTAATTAATAATTTTGTTGAGATATATATGTATAAATAGAACCTCCTAACTTATAAACATTAATAATAATAATTAAAAAAACTTTTGATTTCCTTGTGGAAGAAGGGGCCTTATACTAAATAGTTACAATTGAAAATGCATAGAAAATTGGGAAAAAAAATACAAAAGGACTATTCGTACCAAAGATATGTGCTTATGTTTTATTATAGGAATATTATATTTATATACAGATATATATAATATCTACAATCAATTCAAAATATATGTTAAAAGTATTTTTTTATTGTCAACATCTAAATTGCAATTTCGTTTTTGGGTAAACTGTAGGTTACATGTTAAGTTCCTGTATTCTTATATTAATTTTATTATAATTAACAAAAAATAGTTTTATCCTTTTGTCATGAATGCCCATATTAGATCCATACACAACCAGCACGTACGGCCATCCTTCTTTCTGATTTTTGTCTTTGGCCCATTTCCCATTCTTACGGGATCAACCAAAATAATAATAATATATAGCCAAATCATGAAATAAATAAATAGGAATTCTAATTTCCAAGTGGAAACCAATATTTGTTTTTTTTTTAGAAAACCAATATTTTGATGGGCTCTAATTGGTCCTTTTAACAAAATCTGACTTATGACAGAACAAGATTGTTATGAAAGCAATAAAAACATCAGATAAGATCGTAGCCATCCATCCATCTACATCAATTGTGTCTTCCGTATATAATTTTATTTGTTCAATTATTTTATCCAAAGCTCTTTTATTTATTTATCATAAAGCCAAAAAAAAAAAACGTATGATTGGTCCTTCAAAGTGAATGCTCGTTATAACACTGGCGAATGGACATCAGCCAAAGGCTGTCTGAATTTATATATAAAACACCCGTGATGTTATAATATCGATAACAATAATTCCATTCGATCTTTTTTTTTTATTTCTCTCTAATTATGCCAATGTGCGTTTATTGCCTTTTTTATTTGTTGATAATGATCCAATTCAAAGCCGAGAAGGCGACGAGGGGAATAAAGATGCGATTGAAGAAAGAAGAGATGAGAAAAATGCTATCCTAAAATGGAATAAACTTTAAAAATGCTCTCCTGAAATGGACAAATATTTTTTAAATGAACGAAATCAAATTCCAAGTGATTAGTAACACATGCAGTACCTCGTCATTATGCATAAGATGAATTATTGTAATTGGCGTGGTTCGTTAATCACACCATGCTGGTGCAAGCATCTAAGCTCATCAGGGGGGATGAACTTCACTCGAGTCATGTAATGTCCATTTCTCACGTGAAACCCACCATGCCCCCCAACTGTGGGCCCCACTTCCCGGCCCACATCATCACCATCACCATCATCATGATAAATAGTAATTAAACACAATTCTATCCCATGCAAAATAAAGTGCGAATTTAGATTTTGGTACGTTTAATCAAGTGCTTCCGCGAAATTTTCCTTGACCCACACAACATACGCACATATAGGGCATACCCATAGCTCCTCCCATGCACCTGCCCATATATTATAATTATCGCCTTGAATCCATGGCAAATATTAAAAAAATCATTTTCTCCCCCCGAAGAAAATGGGGGAAAAGAAGATATAATAATATCATACATGCACTTGCCATTTCTTATTTTACTGTCTCTATATATAATCACGCATACATTCTCACTCTCACAAAGACAGAGACGCGCATATACATACACATATACACTCTCTCATTCATCTCTCGATTGTAGTCATATTTTTTCTTTTTCTTGTTTCTTCGAGATCCCAAGAAATGGATGTGAACAGCGTAGACGAGAGTACCACGAGCACTGAAACCGTTTGCACTCCGCCGGCGACAAGATCTCCGGCGAGAAAGTCGCCGGAGAGGTTTTGCCGGGTGGGAAGCGGATTGAGTGTCGTTTTGGATTCGGAAAACGGCGTGGAGTTCGAGTCGAGGAAGCTGCCGTCGTCCAAGTACAAAGGCGTGGTGCCGCAGCCAAACGGCAGGTGGGGCGCTCAGATTTACGAGAAACATCAGCGCGTGTGGCTCGGCACCTTCAGCGAGGAAGACGAGGCGGCGCGTGCGTACGACGTGGCCGCGCAGCGATTCCGCGGTCGCGACGCAATCACGAATTTCAAAAACGCGCGTTTGGACGACGCCGAGGTCGAGTTCCTGAACGCGCACTCCAAGTCCGAGATCGTCGATATGCTGCGTAAGCACACGTACAACGAGGAGCTCGAGCAAAACAAACGGCGCTTAAGATCCCGTTACGGTAACGACGAACGGAACGAAAACGTGAAAACGAGGAGCGGTGACGGAAACGACGGCGTTTCGGGGAAGGAGTTCAGGCCAGCAGAGGCTCTGTTCGAGAAAACGGTAACGCCGAGCGACGTAGGGAAGCTGAACCGTTTGGTGATACCGAAACACCAAGCGGAGAAGCATTTTCCGTTACCGTCATGTAACGTCTCCGCCAAGGGCGTGCTGTTGAATTTCGAGGATATAACGGGGAAGGTGTGGCGGTTCCGTTACTCGTACTGGAACAGTAGTCAAAGCTACGTGTTGACCAAAGGATGGAGCCGGTTCGTTAAGGAGAAGAGACTCAGGGCGGGTGACGTGGTCGGTTTCAGCAGATCCAACGGTCATGATCAACAGCTGTACATAGGATGGAAGGCGATATCCGGATCCGGGTCGGATAAGGAACCGGGTCGGGTGGTGAGGCTATTCGGAGTCAACATATCAAAGGGAGACTGCTTAAACGACGCCGTAGCGAACGGCGGTGGTGACAAGAGAGTGAGGGAAGCGGAAGAGATGATTTCGTTGGGTTGCAGCAAGAGACAACGCATCCTCGTTGCCTCCTAACGACTCTCTTTTGTTCTTTTTATTTTTTTTATTTTAATATCTTCTCGCTTTTATTTTATTTTCCTTTTTTTTTTGTTTCATAAGTTCTTACATTTACTTGTTGGGTTTAGGAATTAAATTGTACATTTACTTATAAGCAAAAAAAAAAAATTAGGTGATCAAACGAAGCTTCAACAACATGAAACCATGAAATCAAAGTTAATTTTAAGATTTTTTTTTCTCTATTTGATTTTATTATTCCTTAAAATCCATATAGATGTATATAAAACCCGGTCCAAAATCCATCTAGATTCATTACATGATCCTATGTGATTATTTTATTGATGTGTTTTTTCAATTGTATACTGAATTAAAATATATGATAACTATGCTAGCACTGACTTCAAACAGACTCGTGGAATTTGTGAATAACACGGGATAATATTATTATTTTTATTTTTATTTTTATTTTTTATAACCGGGATAATTCTTCGGGATCAGCCTTTGTATGGATCATTTTGGTCCAGAAATTACGTCTCTCTCCACCAGTAGAATCGAACTCAAGACCTTGAGAATGACTTTGTCAACTCGGGCCATCAATTCTTAGGTGGATAATATTATTGTTGATATTGTAGTCATGGAATGTAAAGGAACATCTCCCCATTGAGACGGATTTTATATGATCCATGATTTTAATGTATATACCTTATACGAATCAAATTGTACATACATTTATTCGTGGAAAGTTTATTGATGAAGTTATGTATAAAAAAATAATACACTATATTATTATTTGGATCACAGCTACAATCATTTTTTTATATCTAGAAGGTTTATTAGACTTTCGTCCCACTTATTTCCCTCAAGTTTGAAATCAACCTTGAATCACGTATTTATTGTGTCTCCCTCCTTGCCACTAGTAGAATCGAACCCAGAGTTACAATCATCTTATTTCCGAGGTTGTTTTAATAGATATTACACGAAAGATAATAAATTTTATATGACAGTGAGTACTAATATACTGTATATATACAACGAATGGACAGATCTAGATTAGTAGGATTAGAGGTTATCTACAGCTACTACCAATATAAATATTAATTAATTATTATATTAATATATACATGAAATAAATGAAAACTAATATTATGATTAGAGATGTCAACATGGGTTGGGTTATGTGGCTTGATCCAATCCAACCCCATTATTGATCCAAATGGGTTAATCCATTTAAGTAACTTTTTTAAATGGGTTAAATGGGTTTATTTCATGAATTAAATGGGTTAAACCATTAAACCCATTAAATCTACTACATCATCAACATAAGTTCATTAAACTCATTATATGTATGTAACTAAAACTATTATATATATATATATATATAACTAAAACTATTATATTTAAATATCTAAATAGTAATATATGTATATCCATATACACATAAATATATTCATATGTATATATATACATGCGAACCAAAAATATGATACCAAATCGAAATGTTTACCCATTTGACATCAAATGGATTGAGTCTAAATGGGTTGGGTTAACCCATTTGACATCACTAACTGCGAGGCAAGAATTGATGAATCTACCAATTGCTGAGCTTGAAAGACGATGTCGACACAATGGGTTGTCACTCGTAGGTGGTAGAAAAATGATGGTTGCTCGACTGTTAAGCCTTGAAAATGCAGAGATGCAGAAGAGTTACGACCTAGTATATGAAAATCCAACCCATTTGGGCTCAATCCATTTGGGTCCATAGAATTAACGGGTTGGGTTGAGTCGACCTAATAACAATAATGGGTTGGGTTGAGTCGATCCATTAAATCTGTTTAAACCCGCTTAATTCATTTACATACTATTTATATACTGATATAGTTATAAATATATATACATATATAAAATAAGAGTGAACATTTGAGAATTCAATTCTATAAAAATATATACTAACCGATTATTATATTGTATTAAACTTCAATTTTTATTAAGAAAAATGTATATTGTCTTAAGACATTTTTCGTTTTTTATTTTTATTTTTTTAAAATTCGGTCTGATTCGATTCGATTATTTAGAAACGTTGTCATTCAATTTTTTGAACGATTCGATTTGAAAACGATATCGATTTTTTCGGTTCGGTTCGGAAACGATTTTGATCTTTCGGTTCGAAAACGGTATCGCTTTTTCGGTTCGGATTGAAAATGGTACCAAGTTTTTCGATTCGATTCGGAAACGATTTCGATTTTTTCGGTTCGTTTCGAAAACGATTTCGATTTTTTCGGTTCGTTTCGAAAACGGTATCGAGTTTTTTGGTTCGATTCGAAAACGATTTCGATTTTTTCGATTCGAAAACGGTATCACTTTTTCGGTTCGGTTCGAAAACGGTACAAATTTTTTCGGTTCGTTTCGAAACGATACCAAATTTTTCGATTTGTTTCGGAAACGGTACCCAAACATTTCGATTTGGTATCATATTTTTGATTCGCATATATATATACATATATTTATATACATATATATCTAAGTATATATAATAGTTTTAGTTATACATATATATATATATAATAATTTTAGTTACATATATGAACTTATGTTGATGATGTAGTGGATTTAATGATTTAACTCATTTAATTTATTGGTTTAATGGGTTAAAACCCATTTAAAAAAAAAAATTACTTAAATGGATACCCATTTCGATTAATAATCGGATTGGATTGGATCAACCCGTATAACCCAACCCATATTAACATCGCTAATTATGATAGAAAACTAAACTAGTATTTTCTTTTCCTTTTCATTTTACAATTAATGTTTTGATGATAAATTTTTATAGATTTGCCGTAGATATAAAACAAAAGAGTTTATTTACTCTTGTTGTTCTTGTACACTTTTATCCTAATGGGCCTGCTCCTGGGCCTTGAAGTTTGGTAGAGGGGAACTGGTTTCCGACCAAATCTCAAAGTTCATGTTCTTAGTGAGATATTTAATCATTTACGGGTTAAAATTCGAATTCGGGACGGAACAAACCATAAACTTATGGTTGAACTTGGGTTAATCATTTACTGTTACAGCTTAGTGATGCAATGCTTAAATGCTCGTTGCCATGATGAGTCAATCGACATCCCGATTCCATGATACATGGGATATATACACACACCGCTACATATATTAGGTGAGCTACGTGTGTGTTAGTTTGAGTCGTTGGTCAAAACTTAGTCAACGCTTTGGTCGTGTCGTTTAATTTGATTTGAGGAGGTACCATTAATCATGCATATGGATTGTTTATTTTATTGGATTGATAATTTACCAATCTCTCACATTTCTAAACCTTTGTCGCGTTTTCCATGTGGAAAGCCAACCCAACCCGTTAATAATTTTATCTAGCTTATATATTTCAGTTATCTAATTTTAATTAAACGAGTTCTATGATTTTAACAATTAAAATTATGGATTAAAATTTTAAACTCATTAAATCCAATTAATATATTATGATTACAAATCTCAATTGTATCTTCCATTAATAACAGAATTATATTCAAATTAATTCTAATTAAATAACACATAACTGAATTCAATATAAATTCCGAATTAAATATAAAAATAACAAAAATATTTTTTTTTTAAAAATAGTATTAATAATAATCGAATTTAAATCGAATGTGAATAAAAAAATATCGATCCGAATCGAAATTAATAGAATCTAAATCGAATTTGAATTGAAACATGATAAGAATTGAATCCTTTATAAAAACCATATATATATATATAAACTCATTGATGTAATTGGATTAATTGCTTTTATGGTTAACCAATCCATTAAACCATATAAACCCAAATGGGTTGGCCATCTCCCGTTTTGAACCCAATTTATGCACGTGCGAAATTCCATTGTTAACATAAAAAAATTTCTAAAACCTTAAATGGGTAACCATTTACGATAAGTTCAAATCCAAATTCAAACCTCAGATGCCCACCGACCACCGAAGCAGAATCGAAGCTTCCCTCCCGTTTGAGCCCAATTTACGCACGTGCCATTCTTTTTGGTTAAACATACGTGCCAAAATTCATTATTAAAAAATAGTCGAACACCAGATGTTTATATATATCTGATAGATTAGAGAATTTCGTATTTTTTAGAATTGTTGAATGCTCAATACATATAGATACAGAGGTGAGAGAGAGAGGAGAGAGGTGAGAGAGAGAGGAGTGATTTGAGGAACTGATTGATACGCTACAACGGTAGTTTCCTAAAATAGAAGATACAGAAGATTGCAATCTCTAACACACCCCCTCAAGTCGGAGCACCTTCGGTGAGTCCGATCTTGATGCAGAGATTGTCGAACGTGCTTCGGGGAAGTGGCTTTGTTAAAGCGTCGGCGAGTTGGTCTTTCGCACTGATGTAAAGAACACGTAGTTCACCGGCTTCAACTTGTCCACGAACAAAGAGGTAGTCTAATGCCAAGTGCTTCATGCGTGAGTGGAATACGGGATTGACACTTAGATACGTCACCCCTACATTGTCACAATAGATGGTTGGTGGTGTTGCGAGAGAGACGCCAAGCTCGGATAACAACGAAACCAACCACCGTAATTCCGCCGATTGTTGGCTACCGATCGGTACTCGGCTTCCGTGGATGAACGTGAATGTCCTAGTAGCTTTTTAGATGACCATGAGATAGGATGTTTCCCGTAGTACACAATGAATGCTCCCGTCGATTTGAGATCAAGTAGATCACCAGCCCAGTCGGCATCACTGAACGCATGTAGAGTTGACATGTTTTTGGCTGATAGAAATATACCCTTTGTTTGTGTCCCTGATAAGTATCGCAAAATCCTTTTTGCTGCAGACCAATGGACGTCAGTAGGGTTATGCATAAACTGAGACAACTTATTTACCGAGAAACTGATGTCGGGTCTGGTGAGCGACAGATACTGTAAGCTGCCCACAACGGTTCGGAATTCCAAGCCGTCGTCAAGGGGTGTGCCATTTGTGAGTGTAATCCGAGAGGTTGATGCCATCGGTGTGGCTGTGGGTTTGGCGTCATGCATCGCTGTTCGATGGAGCAAGTCGGAGATATATTTCCTTTGATTTAGAAATAGACCTTGTGGTGTCCGTTTCGCTTCAATGTCGAGGAAGCATGATAGGTTTCCTAGATCTTTGAGAGCAAAGCGAGCAGCAAGTGCGGAGATGAATGTATTGATGTCACAGCCATTGCTTCCTGTTACAATCAAGTCATCAACATATACAAGTATGTAGAGACAAGTGGTCGGTGTCCAGAGAACAAACAGTGAAGCATCGGACTTTGAGTTGATGAATCCACGAGCAATAAGAAAGCCACGAAGTTCCGAGTACCACGCTCGTGGAGCTTGTTTGAGCCCATAAATCGCCTTGTTAAGTTTGCACACAAATGATGATCGGTCTTTGTCCACAAAACCCGAGGGTTGGCTCATATAAACTTCTTCTGAGAGGCGACCTTGTAGAAAGACATTATTTACGTCAAGTTGACGGATTGGCCAACCATTTGTCACCGCAAGGCTGAGAACAAGGCGGATTGTGGGAGGCTTGACTACCGGGCTAAAGGTCTCATTGAAGTCGATGCCAGGACGTTGATGGAAACCTTTAGCTACGAGTCGAGCTTTGTATCGATCTATAGAGCCGTCCGGGTTTGTCTTGATTCAGAATACCCATTTACACCCCACAACATTCATCTCCGGAGATTGCGACACTAGTTCCCAGGTATTATTCCAAATGAGAGCGTTGAATTCATCGCTCATTGCAAGTCTCCACCGGGAATCACGCAACGCTTGAGCTACTGTGCCAGGTTCCCTGTCAACATTCAAAACAGATGCCATTAACGTGAGTTTGTTGACAGGTTTGGAGATTTTGTTTTTCCCACGTGTTATCATTTGGTGACTGTTGCGAATGGGCTGTGTCTCAGCTGCTGGCAGATCTTCTGGGCATGGGGTCGGCGGAGAATCTGGTGCCAATGTCGGCAGCGATGCAACCGTCGAGCTGGTGGCCATCTCCTGCACAGGTTCGGATGAAGGAGTCGGGCTTGGGGGCGATGGCGATGCTGTTGGAGGTGCCGGTGGTCGGTATGTATATGTGGGTGTGATAGATGGAGTCTCGTAATGAGTGGGAGTAGACTCGGTGTTTGGAGATGAATCAGTAGGCGAGAAGAATTTGAGGTTACGATATGGGAAAGAGGACTCATGGAATCTCACGTGTCTGGAGATGTAAACACGAGAGTGCAAAAAGTCAAAGCACACAAAGGCACTTTGAGAATTTGAATAACCTAGAAAAACGCAGGGTTGTGACTTTGGTGCGAGTTTGTGGGGCTGATATGGGCGGATCCAAGGGTAGCACAAGCACCCGAAGGTGCGGAGTTTATCGTAGTTTGGTGAGGTTTTAAAAAGAGATGCAAAGGGCGACTCGAAAGACAACATGGGTGTTGGTAGACGATTTATGAGGTATATTGCGGTGGTAAAGGCGAATGACCAAAAAGAGAGAGGAAGTGATGCTTGATGAAGAAGCGAAAGACCTGTTTCTACAACGTATCTATGTTTTCTTTCGGAAATGCCATTATGCTCGGGTGTATGAAGTGGTGATGTGAAATGAGAAATGCCTTGGTTTGCAAGAAAAGTTTTGAGTACTATGAACTCACCCCCATTATCACTATATAAAGACAATATATTGGTGGAAAACTTTTTTTCGACGAGTGATTTGAAGCGAATAAACGTGTCATGAGTTTGGGATTTTTGTTTCAATGGGTATAGCCACGAATACCGAGTGTAATGATCGATAAATATCACATAGTACTTAAAACCATCCATAGAAATCACGGGAGAAGTCCATACATCCGAAAAAATAATTTCAAGCGGTTTGGAGGATGTAATAGTAGAATCATAGAACGAAAGTTTATGGCTTTTATTTGTCGAACAAGAATCGCAAAATGAAAGGGTAGAATTCCGAGCTAATGGCAAACCAAAGGAAGACAAAACGCGTTGAAGAATAAGTGGTGATGGGTGACCAAGGCGTGAATGCCACTCGGACAAAGTGGACTTTTGACTAGATAAAACCATAGGACTAGGTGTAGACGGAGAAACCGGCCACTCATAGACACCGCCACTAGTTTTTCCTTTGAGAATTTTTGCCCCCGTGCTTAGATCCTTCACCTGAAACGAGCGCGGAAAAAATTCCACCGAAACATCGTTAGTTTGACAAAGCTGTGACACCGACACTAAATTCTTCTTCATAGCCGGAACGCATAAAACATTATCAAAAGATAATGAACGAGTAGGATATGTAAGATATATGGAACCAGTGTGAGAGATATTGAGAGCCGAACCATCTCCTATGAGAACATCGTCTCCACCACGGTATGGGTGATGAAGGGCCAAGTTGTGGAGGTCTGATGTGATGTGGTGGGAGGCTCCACTATCAAGTAGCCATGGCGAGGAGTCGTAGCTGACATAGCAGTATCATGAGCAGTGGGTTGCCATGGTCTTGGTGACGCTTGCCAAGGGGAAGTAGGTGGTGGACCTTGACCAGCATTGTCTGAGGCTGAGACAAGTCTGAAAAGATAGCAACGCTGAGCACTATGCCCGAAAACACCACATGCTTGGCATTTCCCTTGATACCCTTTGGAGGGAGTCTGTCCAAAACGACTCCATTGCTGTCCACGTCCCGAGCCGCGATAGTTCTGTCTTCCCCGAGCATGTGCTACATTGGCTGTAGCTGGAAAGTTCCCCAGGAAAGAGTTGGCTGTCGTTGCTAGCTTGGCCTCATGTTGCAGAAGTTTCTCATAAAACTCTTCAATCGAAACTGCCACATCCTTAGCTTGGATAATATCCACAACTGGTTTGTATTCTTCTGGCAGTCCACTGATGATAGCGTCGAGAATATCCTCGTGATCTAGAGGTTTCCCGAGAATGGCTAGTTCATCAGATTTTGTGGTCACAAATCTGATGAATTCGTCCACTGTTTGCGAGCCTTTTATACATCTTTTGACTTGTTCTCTGAGTTGGAGAAGATGTCCTCTGGACGCCTTTCCATAGATGTTCGAGATCGTCTTCCAAGCATCGCGGATAGAGGTTGATCGCGCAACAACAGGTTGGAGATTAAGAGAGATGGTGCCAAGTATGGCACTGAACAAGAGTCTATCTTGTTGCTTGAAGTTAGCAAACGCCGGATTGTCAACAAGTACGCCGGTATTGTCGATTTTGGCAGGGGGAACAACACCGTCGTCAGTGATGAAGCAGTCTAGTTTGTGCCCTTCAAGGAGAGCACGGATCTGAAGACTCCAGGTAATATAATTTGTCGAGATGAGCTTGGTTACGTTGCTCATGTTGACAGAGAGCAGGGTTTTCGTTGGTTCCCTGGCGTCAAACGTAGTGGCTGTGGTATCGGCAGAGTTTGTTTGCTCAGTGGCCATGGTGGTCTGCGGTGGTTCTGGGTTGAACGTCTTAGAGAAGAGGTTCGTCGGAAAAAAAATGGCTAGGGTTTGGGTCTTAAACCAGGGCTCTTGATACCATGATAGATTAGAGAATTTCGTATTTCTTAGAATTGCTGAATGCTCAATACATATAGATACAGAGGTGAGAGATAGAGGAGTGATTTGAGGAACTGATTGATACGCTACACGGTAGTTTCCTAAAATAAAAGATACAGAAGATTGCAATCTCTAACAATATCAATAATCAAACGCTTACTATATATCCATTATTCAATAATAAAACACTTGCTATATATCCATTATTCAACAGTCAAACACTTACTAATATGTATATATACTAATAATTAAACACTTACTATAAATATGTATATATATACGCATATATGCAGAGACGTGAAACAACAACGAACCCACCAAATTATTCTCATCATTACATCGTCCAAACACCATGGCTTCTGCTACTGCGATGTCTGCCAAAGCGATCCCGTTGAGGAATCTCAGCAACCGGTCTCTTAACCATCGAAGCTCTCTTCTGGGTTTCTCCAGATCTTTCCAAGACTTCAGGATCTCATCCAACGGTCCAGATTTCTCCGCTCTATCAAGACCCAATTCCAAGTACTCGACCGCCGCCAGAGCCTCCATCTGGAACTGCTTTGGTCGGGAGAAGTCTACTCCACGTAAGTGAACGAGCTATGACCATTTTCCATAATTTTACCCGAAATAGATGCAAAATTTATCATCTTTTGAACAATGCCCACGAATTTTCACTGTCTGAAAATGCAGCTAAAGTTCAAGAACTCCATATCTACGAGCTTAACGAAGGAGATCGAAACAGCCCTGCCGTCCTGAAACTCGGGAACAAACAGGAGCTCTGTCTCGGAGATCTTGTCCCTTTCACCAACAAACTCTACACCGGCGACCTCACCAAGCGCGTGGGAATCACCGCCGGTCTCTGCGTCCTAATTCAGCACGTGCCCGAAAAGAACGGAGACCGATTTGAAGCCATATACAGCTTCTACTTCGGCGACTACGGTCATTTGGCCGTACAGGGACCGTACCTGACGTACGAGGACACGTTCTTGTCCGTCACCGGCGGCTCCGGCATCTTCGAGGGAGCGTACGGACAGGTCAAGCTTCGTCAGTTGGTGTATCCGACGAAACTTTTCTACACTTTTTACTTGAAGGGTATTGCTGATTTGCCGGCGGAGCTCACCGGAAAACCGGTCGAGCCTTCGACGGACGTGAAGCCGTCTCCGGCGGCTCAGGCGACAGAGCCAGGCGCAACCATCCGTAACTTTACAGACTAAATAAATCTCCTCTGTTTCTTCTTTCGTGTGTTTTGATTTGCAGTTTTTCCTGTTCGGTTGTTTTCATGAGCTGTCAGATTTCTGTCTGATTAAAATAAAACTTAATATTGAAACTATTACTTATTATATATTTAATGTTCTTAGATATTTTAATATATTTTAATATTAAAATCTTAAAAAAACATTTTAATATCTAAAATTTAGAGTTAAATTATAGGGGTCAAGATTTCAATATTCGGTTTCGGCTTCGATTCAATATTTATTCGGTTTGGATTATTCAATTTTATAAAAATATATACCAATTGGTTATTACATGTAGACCGGTTCAATTTTTATAAAAATATACATTTTTAATAGAATTAAAAAAAACAAATTGCTACGATTCAGTTTTGAAAATTTTTATTATTTAAAAGTTAAACCGTTTGAGATTTTTTTTTATCAATTTTATTTAAAAACGATACTAAATATTTTCGTTTGATGCGGATCAATTCCAATAAACCATATGAAAACGCTCTCCTAGTAAATCATTCCTCATGTATTATGTAAAGACCTATTATATATACATATATTCGTACTTGGATATGTTTATAGATACACATATATACGTTTTAATATATGTGTATAGGGCCTAGTGTAGGCCTAATTAAATGATTAGGAATATAATTTGTTCGTTCCAATACGAGCCCATAAAACATGGGCCCATTGGGCTTACAGAAATGGGGGGTAAATAACCTGTTGATGGAAATGATACGATGTCGTTTATGGAATTGACTCACCACTCAATTTTGGCTTTTGGAGGTTCTGATGGGACAAATAAGCCGAATAAGTGTGAGTTATATGATTATAATTAAATGCCAACCAAATTTCGTAATTAAAAATTCGTTCCTATCTAATCTTAGACAGATTGGTTCAATAATCATCGGTTCAATTTTAATAGACGACAATTATTTTATTAAAAATAAATCAAATGTCGACGTTCACACGTTTTCTGTATAATCATATAAATATATTAAGATTTAAACAGTGAGAATCTAATAAGATCATCACAATAATTTTTTCATGTCCATTTACCGAAAATAAATTAAAAAATAACAAAACATATCAAATAAAACCAAATCAAACCGAACAATTACAACCCTAATGTATCGATGTAACCAATTTTGCACTCAATTTCTTTTAATAATTCAATCCAGAAAAAAAAATACAAATTTATGGCTATTTTCCTATCTGAATTTATGGATACGTGAGTCAACATTGATTATAAAAAATTAGGTATACCAAAAATTAATTGTTCTGTATTAGAGATTTCTTAACATTATCTCAATATATGGAAGCGAGTGACCTAAGAGCTTTCTCCAGAAGAAACCTACACTGTACTAGTTCGTCAATCATATTATTACATACGTCGTTTTTCAATATATTTTCCGAAACAAAGAAATAAAAGTACATATATTTATAAATATTCATATATACATATATACCTTTATAATTATATATATGTGGCTCGAACGTGATTCGAAACTCCATTTCCCAACGCTTTATTTCGGTGGTTAATATATTGATCAAGATAAGATTTTATTACATGTGTGTGTATGTATGTATGTATGTATGTATGTATGTATGTATGTATGTATGTATGTATGTATGTATGTATGTATGTATGTATGTATGTATGTATGTATGTATGTATGTATGTATGTATGTATGTATGTATGTATGTATGTATGTATGTATGTATGTATGTATGTATGTATGTATTGCATATGAATGACAATGGCACGCCAGTATGTGGGAAATGAATCATGCGTATATTTGATAGTACAGTACAACACGTTATGATGTTCGTATATACTTGGTAAAATACACAAAATATATACATAATTACACAGGCCAAAATGATCACATATATTAATATTCCATGTGGATACGGATATCATGAATTCAATAAAGTCAAGATTCTGTGACATTTTAATTTTTAAAATGCGAGTCTAAAGGGTCCAAAAATTTGTGACGGAGAATATTAAATTAATTTAATTTAATTTAATGATATATAAGTTTTTTTTTTTTTTGCGTGGCCTTTCTTTCTTCTTCTCCCATGTTTCGGCTTCTTCGCGAAGAGACATTTGGCTTTTCATTTTAAGACCACCATACAAATATATAAATGTATTTTCAACGTTAACTCTATAGATTTATTGACGAAAAAATTATATTATAAAACATAGATGCTCTCTCATGCACGTTTAGTTGGAACCACTTTTTGGATTTCAATTTCAAATGTACCATAATAAATAAAATTGTAAATCATATAATATAAAGTGGAAAATTATATAATAACATCGTGTATCTTGATTTTTGATATTTTTTTTTATAACGGAATATCTCTATCTGCTACCCTTCTAACGCGCTGATTAGGTAAACCTCTGATCCGGGAGCAGGCTTTGTATATGGATCATATAATCTCAGAAATTACCTCCCTCTCCACCAGCCAGTAATCAAACATTCAACCTCAAGGTGGAGTTACCTCCTACCCCAAACTTGATCACTCGCCTACGATCTGTTGATTTTTGTTAGTTGATATGTATGTCATGAGAAAATGACAATGGTTTAGGTGAGCTAGGTGTTTTAATTATTATTTTTAATGTTAATTCAATACAGTAGAATTAATATGAACCCATATCCGATGTTACATCAACTTGTACAAATTGACATAATAAATTTCCTACAAAAAAAAAAAGGAATGGAATCACATTTGTCGAATATTCACTATGGAATATTCACCACTCCCTAACTACTAATACTACAAGACATCTCCCCTTCATATTCTAATTAGGCAATCAATTAATTATGCTTCTTTAAACACACACACACACACATATAGATATATAGATATAGATATACATGTATATATATGTATAGACATATATAGATAAGATCAAGATTCGTGTTGTAACGCGACGGCCCGACCTTGGCTTCGGTCTTTCAATAGGATCCTTCACAAGCTCTATAGAGCCATGTTTTATACCTTCTAAATTGAAAGGGGAAAAAAAAAAGAGTTAGTATTATAAAAGTGGGTTTAAACCCTAAAAAGAATGATTAAGAACATCAAAAACATGGATTACTCTCAGAACCACAAGAGATTTGGAGAATACATCGAAGCCCTTCAAGAAGAACGTCGCAAGATCCTCGTCTTCCAACGCGAGCTCCCTCTATGCTTAGAGCTCGTCACGCAAGGTACATACACACCCCCATATATATATATATACGCGCTAGTGTATGCATTTCATGTATATTTCTGTCCCATCTTTTGTGGTTTACGGAAATATGAAATATTAATCCTCCGATCCTTTTTTTCCCCCTATTGTTTTGGACTTGTGGTTCTTTTTCGACAAAGTTGCAGGACGAGTATTATACATGTACATTCGTATATTCGCATCCCCCCTCTTGGATCGTTTTGTTACCTATCGAAGGATTTGTAGAAAACATGTGCTCTGAGATTCTTTTTCTTGGTTTTTTTTGGGTTTAATTTCGCGTCGGAAAAAACAGCGATTGAAGCATGTAAGAGGGAGACATCGGATACGATGGAGAACATGAACGGACAATCGGAGTGTTCGGAGCAATCGACCGGCGACTGCGGTGGACTTGTCCTTGAAGAGTTCATCCCCATCAAGCCATCATTTTCATCTGCACATGATGATGATGATGATGAAGAAGAAGAAGAAGATGAAGCAGAAGAGGAAGAAGACAGTGATGAACATGATGACGACAAGAACCCAAAATCCGACTGGCTCAAATCTGTTCAACTTTGGAACCAACCCGACACCATTCCCATCGAGGTAGGGTTTTTGTTTTGTTTTTTTGGATCATACTTCGGAGAAATAGATCTAGGAAATGGAAAGAAAAAAAAAACTGTTCCTTTCATATTTTCTTGTACGAACAACAAGGGCTTTAATCGTCGGATCTGGAAATGACCATGAAATCTGATATTCATTTTGCGTTTTGCTTTCTTATAGGAACGCTCTCGAGAGAAAGAGACGGTGGTTGAGGTGAAGAATAACGGCGTAATGTGTGAGAAAAGTAACGTCGACGTCGAGAGCAGGAAAACTCCGGCGACGGCGGACGGAGGCGGAGGTGGGCGGAAAAATGAGGCGGTGAAAGACGCCGGCGGGAAGAGGAAACAGAGGCGGTGCTGGTCGCAAGATCTCCACCGACGCTTCTTGAACGCCCTCCAACAGCTCGGCGGAGCTCAAGGTGCGTTTGCGTTTCGAGATGGGCAACCCCACCTTTACCGTAATTATTATTATAGTTGTTTGTTCGGATTAGGGTTTGTGAATTTTTTTTTATTAATTATTATTTATTGGGTTATTATCTGTATGGATTATCAGTCGCTACGCCTAAGCAGATTAGGGAGCTGATGAAGGTTGACGGGTTAACAAATGACGAAGTGAAAAGCCATTTACAGGTTAGGGCCTAATACTCTTATTGAATCTCGAACCCTAATGAATTTATAAATCAAGACACACACATATACACATAATATATATATATATATATGCACTATGAATATACTATTAATTTAATCGAAATCCGTTTGAATCTGATTCAACTTTTTCAGATATATTGGGAAGGAAAAATCTAGATATATATTTATTTTCGGTTCTGTAATTATCAGAAATATAGATTGCATACAAGGAGGCCAAGCCAAACAGCCGGCAACGGAGGAAACAACCAAACGCCTCATTTTGTGGTGGTCGGAGGCATATGGGTCCCACAAGCCACGGCCAAGTCTGCCGCTGCCACGTCAGCAACCGCCGGAATATATGGAGATATGGCAGATCCAGCACCGCCTCAGTGGCCGAGCCATTGGAATAATTTTGGACCGTTGATTTCCCATGAAAGATCAATATGTCATATCGAAGGTGGGGTTCGACGTATCCCCCCCGCCATGTCTTCTTCTTCTCCTAAAGACAGGAAAAAATCATGAATTTATGTTTTTTTTATATATAAAAAAATATATGTGATGTTTTTGGTCTGTTTCCGATTGTGTACATTTTTTGAATAATGTTGTAATTTTGTTCCTTTATCTCTTAACTTGTACACTTTAATATTGCGTTGGAGTATAGATTTTTTTTTATAAAAAAAAAGTGTCAAAAATACTATTTAGGAAACAAATTAATTTATTATTAATTACTTTTTATTCGTCTTCTTGGTGTTTCTTTTGAGGAATATTTCTTAATTTCAAAAGTACACGATTACCTTGAAAACAAGATTAATATATTGACAAATATTCGGGCAAAATTTACCATCCAAAATCTCTTATCTCTTGTGTCTATGTCTATTTGGCAGGTTCGTGTTTGACGAAATTTGCGGAATAATTTTTGGATTTTCTATTACTCGATTTAAAAAAAACGCTTAAATGCTGTTTCTAATGAAGACGCTTTCTTAATCTATCAAAGAAAATAATAACATAAACTATTTAAATAAGTATCTATTCACAAATTGAATCACAATAAAGTCCTAAATCTTTTACCAACAACTTTCGTCTATAAGAATGTGCGATGAGACTCGAATCCGTACGTAATGATTCTCATAAAAATGGGAGATCCCAACCAAATGATGAAACTACAATCATTAAACTTTCTTGATGTTTTTAGCTTTCTTCTACACTCTTTTTTTAATCGTTGATAGATACATGGTTTAGACACATAAATATGTATGTATGTATGTATGTATGTATGTATGTATGTATGTATGTATGTATGTATGTATGTATGTATGTATGTATGTATGTATGTATGTATGTATGTATGTATGTGTGTATGTATATATGTATGCATGCAGATGCATGCATGCATGTATGTATGTATGTATGTATGTATGTATGTATGTATGTATGTATGTATGTATGTATGTATGTATGTATGTGTGTATGTATGTATGTATGTATGTATGTATGTATGTGGAGACAAACCAACCACTAATCTGAACATGGCGGCTTGAGAGTCGAGCAAAATGGATTCCCCTAAGATATAGTGGCAGTCATTACGCACATTAATTAGCCCACTACACACACACACACACACACACACACACACACACACACATATATATATATATATATATAATTACTTTACAAAAGACCCGAAATACAAAAAAAAAAAAGACTTTTGTAAGATACTCATCATCGTAATAATGTGGGCATAATACGAATATACCGGAATCCGAAGAGCATATATATTGGTATATCTATTTATGTCACAAACAAATTAATGTTGCTTGAATATAATACAAATGGGCACGTTAGCTACCATCTCCTTGTCGTAGAGTATATTCTCCAATTTCCCTTGTTTCTCACCAACACTCTCTTTCTTCTCATTATTAGACGGATCTCCAAGAATCTTAAATTGTATTGAATATTCCTCGTTCAATTATTTTACGTTATATAAACGAATCATTTTAATTTAATTCAACTTAATTAGATCAATGTGCAACAAAATTAATGGATAAAAAAATACGTATTTTGTAGTTTCTGCTTAAACACTAAAGGACGAGCAGCTTGACGATCGAGTGAGATTCGTACATAGAATATAAATCCAGCAAATGGAGGTTGGTGTTAGTCTGACCAATTTCTCTTAGGATATTTTATAAATTTCTCACTATCTGATATATATATATATATATACATGTGAAATCATTTGCCTAATTAGTTTAAAAGGGAAAAAAATTATAGCTTTAAAAATCTTAATCCTTCAAGAATACAAACATTAGATATATAATGAAATTTTTTTTTATAATCTGGAAATTCATCAGATCTTTGGTCTGACTCTATCTCCGAGATGATCGGAAAAGTCCATGTAAATGCCTCGAAAGTGAAGACTTGAACCCAGATTAGAAAAGAACTTTGCTTTCTTCCTTACCGGTTGAGTCACCCAATCTTGAATATAATAAAATTGTTAGATCGTTTTCTTGTAATTAAAGAAATGGATTACTCTTTCGGATTACAAAACCGAATTGGTCGTATCTCTTTCTTATGGTTTCAACGTAGATTTCATGACAAAGACAAGAAGATGTAGATTCACATTATTAAAAACTCCTGTGTGCGTGATTAATGTTCTATAATTATGATAAATATCTCAATGAATATTTTGACATCAACCATGGGTGTAACCATTACTAATTCCATTTAGATTTTTTTTTTCTTCCACACATTTCATGTAAATAGAATAGTAATTTACCATGTCTATGATGATAGATCCAAAAGACCGGGAATCCGATTAGAGATTTAAATAATATTTGATTATAATATACATTAGGTTTAGGGTAAGCTTAATTAAATCAGAAATTAGTGT
This sequence comes from Tarenaya hassleriana, assembly GCF_000463585.1. Lineage (NCBI taxonomy): Eukaryota > Viridiplantae > Streptophyta > Magnoliopsida > Brassicales > Cleomaceae > Tarenaya > Tarenaya hassleriana. The sequence goes on along the minus strand of NW_010967498.1, from coordinate 740,481 downwards.
GACCTTTCGCATTTGGTAAAGGCCAAAACGGCTCTTGATGCGTATTTTAAGGGCCAATATATATAATGGAAACATGGGCAAACTACTACAAAACATTAAGCAACATACTTCAATGTTTGATCTTGGCCTAGTTATTACAATTTAAAAATATATATATTACATACATGGAATATTCGGGTTGACCTAATTATTTAATTTAAAGTAAGGAGATTAGATTAATTCCAAAAGATAATACTCACCTATCATTAACCACGCTTTGAACAATATACTTAACTACGTGCTGGTCTTGTTTCATCCTTCTCTTGATGAGATTAAGAAGTTGGATATCGATGAAGGATCCACCTTTTGTTGCTCTTGTGATGAAAAGGTGGAATTTCAATGAAAATTCCACGGCATAGATAGATATTCGTTTGAATTCGATAATAATGATAATTTTGAATATTACGTAAAAATAATAGATTAAATAATCCAAACTGTTATCATAGTAAAAAAAAAAAAAACATAATTGATATTCTATATCCGTAGAACTTGTAAAGGGCCGTATTTACATAATAAGGGTCATATCATTGCTTTAGTGTGCAGGATACCAAAAATTATTTTTATAACATATTAGTTCTATAGGTTTTTAATGGTGATAAGTTTTTATTTTAAGTTTTTTGTTTTGATTTTTGACTTTTGGTTTGATTTTTGTCATATTTATAAATCCAAAAAATATATATTTTTTGATTTTTAGTTAATTATTACACTAAAATAAATTTTTAAAAAATCAAATTTATAAAATCTTTGATTATCAATTTTTTTTTGTTTTTATATTTTATAAATCCATTTTCGGTCAACCTAGCCCATATTTGCGTGCTCATAGGTGAGAATAGATAGAGCAGGCTTTGATTTGGGCCAAAAATCAGTAAGCCCATTTAGGGCCCACTAAACAAATCAATTTCAAATGTAAAGCATAAAATATGATTTGTGCCACATTAATCAGTATGAGGCCCACTCCGAAAGCAAATGAATATCATATTTCACACTTAATTTCTTCCCAAAAAATTGTGACACACAGTTTAGTGGGAAAAAAAAACTCAAAAGAACAAGAAATATGTACAGATGGAACCTTCTAGAAGTTGAAGCAAAGTTCTCTCTCCCATCCCGTGGGACTGTACGGAATGAGATTGACAATCTTATTACCGTGAGGAACAGGCAACTCTGTTTCTAAAGGGATCTTCTGTCGGAGAATGAAGTCGTTTTCACGGCCGTACTTATCAATCCTTCTAGAAACTTCTTCTGTCTCTTTCCTGAATATGGACCTCCACGTGTCCTCCCCGGCCGTGCTTCTCCTCCCGGCGGCGGCGGCCAACCCACGGTGGAGAACTCCGATTGCCGCCCCTAGTAGTAATAGAATTATGCAATGGATTATTTCGATTTGGTCTGATTATTTCTAATTGAAAATATCTCATATGGCTAACAAACTCCAGATTAACACACAAGTTCAAAAATTCTCAATATATATATATACATATATATCAATTTTTGTATGGATCCTAGTTAAAATCATTAATTTTATAAAAATCCCAAAAAAAAGCTACAAGAAATGACATAAAATAGAGTATAGTTCTTAAAAAAAAACTAAATGTAAAAAAAGTTTGTATAATTTTATAAAAAATTTAAAGTTTTTTGTATTAGTTTGGAAGTTAATAACAAGTTCGTCAGAGATTTTTTTATTTGGTTGCATTTTGTTGGATTCTTTTTTGTTTCTTTTTTTATTTAAACAATCTGTTCCACAATTTTGTTTTTAAAAAAAAAATCAATTTTCATCCACAACATAAAAAAAATAAAATTGTTTAGATATTTCATTTACCTAATTGCTCTTCCGAGGCCAAGCACTCGGCGAGGTGCTTTTGGCTCTTGAGTTCGTGCAAGGCTCCAAGAAAGGATACGTACTCCTGCATATGGTGTGACCAGAAATGGAGAACGTGTACATCTTTTAACTATAGAGGAGTGACAGTTCAGCACCAAGAGACAAAAAGGGGTATATGTTGCAACAGAAAGAAAATGGTGTGACCAGACACTGAATCTGAGATGTAATAGACTGGAACTTACCAGAAAGCGAGACGACAGATCCTTACATTCTCCGGACAACAAGAGCAACGCATTGGCTTCACCGGCCAATTGGGTTACGCCGTAATGCAGTTTAGCGAGTAGACTCCCGCTTGTTCCCTTTTCTTCTGCCCTTTTCACCGTTACAGCCTGTCGGGTTTTTTTTCCAGTGTCAGCATCAGTTATGAATTCTTCGAGAATGGATTAAGCAAAGACCCGAGAATGGTGGAACCGATCCTAAGGCTTTCGTGACTGATAGTCATGACCTTTTTCTGCGGTCATAGCTTAAAAGGGTGGATATGAAATGCACTTACCTGGCCTTCGGCTAAGCAGAGGAGGCTCAATGAAGAACAGACTGATGGAATCACTTCTGCTGGCTTCTCCATTGGCAATGAAGGCTGTAAGCCAGGAAGAACTTCATGAGATAGATGATGGAATACACCAGCTGCTTCTCGATAAAGGGTGGCGGATTGCACCATATCTGCTCTAATCACGAGAAAGTAAATTGTGTAACATAGAATTCATAATTTATAAGATGGTAAGTGAGAGTAAAGACTCTACCTATGGAGATAAACTCCATGGCTTTCTCCCGGAGCTTAACAGCATACAGGAAAAGTATCATTCCAAGCTCGAACATTATGTCGTCAATTTGAAAGAATTTTGGACTCTTTCGGTGAAGTAAGGACGGCGAGATCAATGCACTGCTCCATCTAATCTTGAGGGCTGAAACCCATCTAGCCTTCCGAGATTCAATACCGAGCTTATGAATGTAATGAATCAAGTTTACGAGTAAAGGAATGTATTGTCCAAGTTTATAGAGATCCTGCATTATAATGAATACCAAACAAAAACTTGCCAATGTAAAATTTCCACTCATATAGAAGCTATACATCGTCATCAAGGGAAACCGCAATGACACGGGACAAGGATACCGAAGAAAAAAGAGATACCTGCTCGCAAGCCGAGGTTAGTCCTCTGTTCATCTCTCTTGCAATGGCCTCTGAGACAGTTCTGGTCTTGTTAACGGAATCCTCGACTATTTTCCGCTTAGAACTCAACTCTTTAAGCTGTTCCAACGTGCCCGGATCATAGGATGGGAGTACATTCTCGAAAACTATCTGTTTATACAACAGAAAGGAGTGAGAACACAAGAATTTTCAGCCATAGTGGAAGCTGGGAAGTTGCAACACTTCCAGAATGTTGGGAACAACACACAACAATTGGGAGCAAACCAATTGGCTTTGAAGTCAATATCGAAGCTAAATCACGAGTCACGATACCATCACAGGTAACTCTAGAAGAGCAACGGCGGAACTTAACTTGTTCTGTTTCTTAGAAAACAGAGATGGAAAAGAAGTGCATCACATACAGAAAAAAAAAAACGGAATATATCCCAAAAAGAGAATTACCTCCTTCGTTTTTGGGTCTGGAATCGAGAACCTCATCGTCATCTTCTCCGACATGCTTGATGACGTAACTCCTAAAGAAGACGAAAGCGAACAACGAAACCCAGAAGAGGAAAACAAGGGAAATTCCCGAATTTCAGTTCTTTATCGATGAAATCATACCCAGTGGACGCAATCCGTTCACCATCTCATCCCTTGAAGAAGAAGACGAGGGAACAAGCGATTTTGTTCCAAAAAAAAAGGGGGGGGGGGGGGGGGGT
>NW_010967498.1:719062-736711 GCF_000463585.1 Tarenaya hassleriana | reverse complement strand
GGGGGGGGGGGGGGGAGGGTTTCCGAATCCGATTGTGAATCAATCAGTGGACAATAGAAATGGAGTAGGGTTTTTTTATACAGGAATCAAAGAGAGCAACGCGAGAGTGCTGGTGTTGAGGAATCTGCTTACCATTTTCTCGCAAATTTCATCCTTTCGTGTTTCTTCTTAGACAAGGTTTTGCTGAATAAAATTTAATTTAACCCAAAAAAAAAAAAATCGATGAAGAAGTCAAAGAAGACGAAGGTTCAATTCAATGATTCATAGCATCAATAGGCCCATGGGCTTGAAAGGAAACAGCCCAATATGGATTTTATTTAAATATGGGCTTTTGAATCAAACGAGCCCAATAAGCGAAGCATACGACAAAATGGAAAGGTGGTTGCCATTTGCTAATTATTGACGGTTCTTTAATTGATAATTTGAGATACTGCACAAGAGTATTTATTCAATCATTGGACCGACAACTGATGGAGGAAAAGTCGATTTCATTCCACTATTCGGCTTGTCCATATATAGAATCAAGTTCATCAACATTTTAATAAGCAATAATACCATATATATATATATATATATATATATATATATATATTCATGTAAAAAGAATCTCACAATCACCATCCAAAAATTAAGTGCAACTAAACCCAATTGTTCATATAATTACAATAAAGATAATCGATCAACATTGTATGCAAATATATAATTCCTTGAAACTAGTTTTACAAATTGGAAATCCTCTTATTGTGAAATCACAATATATTGAAACTGAAAAATCAATAGATAACTACAATGAGAAATAAAAAAAAACTAGAAAAAATTGTAACGTTTTCCGGAATGCGCGCGGTTGATGTTACAATTAGAAATGAAGGATCGAGGTCGAGGCCTTATCCGTGTTTATGATCCTCTTCCTTCGATACCCTCATCTCGTGTTACTATCCTTGCTCAAATGAGTATTCCACAAATGTTTTTGGTCTCACCAACCTGTAAAACAAATTATAAAGAAGAATATTAGATGTAAACTATATATATATATATATATATATATATATATATTATTTTATTGTTAAGATCGTAAACTTTTGCATGTATGTATGCATTGCTTACGATTGATTTTCATATCTTACTCTTTCTAGGGTTTCCATATCTTCCTCTGCCATTACAAAATTTTATAGGCACTACTTAACAAACTTTGTAACCATGCACATGTAATGATTGGGAAAATTGTATTCTTTAGATCCGTGTCTTTGGTATAATAAGGTTTTTAACTTTGAATATATATATATATATATATATATATCATTCTGAGTAAATACATAGAAATGACTAACATGGCTATAAAATTAAATTACCGAACTAGTACGGTAGATTTCTTCTTCCAACGTTTCCTTTTTCTTTCTCTTCTTCTCCGAATATGCATCGTATACATGGGCGGATCTACTTGCACATAAGTGGGGGCACATGCCCCCATTCACATTTTAAAAAAAAGAAATATTACTTATAGTTTTAATTAAATTATAACAATGCCCCCATTAAAAATGAAATGGTGCCCCCTCATTTTTTTAACCCTAAATCTTTTTTTTTTCAATTTTTTTTTCTAAAATCCAAAAAACTAAAACCAACAAAAATATATAAGTATTCTGGATTTTATTTTAAATATTTTTTTTATCTTTTATTCATTTATTTCTAAATATCTATCATATTAATAAATTTGTTTTTATACAAATCTCATAATTGATTTAACAGAGAAATCTATTGAGAAATTTCTCAAAAAAATTTACAGTGTCCAAAATTTAATGATCTATTTAACGGAATAAATTCAAAATTGCTCATTTATATGACAGTTTTTAGTCATGTTAAAATAACTTTGCGTAATCGGATTGGTGATCAGCCTTTGAGTGATTTTCTAATTTGTTTTATCGAAAAAAATATGTTTGAGATAATTATAAATGAAGTTGTTAGGAATAGATTTAAAAAAATGAAAGATCGGAGAATTTAGCTATATAATGAAAAATATTTTTCTGATAATATATTTTTATTAGTTTTTTATATTTTATATCATATTTATATTTGTTGCCCCCGTTGAAAAAAATTTCTGGATCCGCCACTAATCGTATACATAGTTTTTTTTTAGAGAAAAAGAAACTCGAAGGAATTATGGAAACAAAGTGATCTCGAGGACCTACTTATATAGACGATATCACATGGCATATATATACATGTGTATATGTATGTATATGCGTACGTGTAGCAAACTTTATTATGTAGTAAAATAATTTGAGTGGCTAGGATTCAAATAAAATTTATTTATTTATTCTTATTTTTATGTCGGTGGTTGAGGTGTGTCTCAACACCCAACATGGTTCTTCTTGTCGATTACAATTTTGTTAGGGTGAGTATATTATATGGTTGTGAATCGCAATATATTATTCACCAACGCCATTGAAGATTTTTTTTTTAACCATTCGTTGGGTTCTTGCGAAGGAATTTGTGTTTTATTTTTGTCATATATATATTATATGCGCTGCTTGTGAAGCATTATTTATGAATAGCGGCCTCACCGGTAGGGCTGGACATTTCGGTTCGGTTCTTCGAAACCGGACCGAACCGAACCGTTAAAACAGTAATTTTTTCGATCCGAAACCGCTGTTATTTCTCGAACGGTACCATTTTCAGATAATCGAGTTTTTTCGGAACCGAACCGAATTTAAAAAATCCCGAAAAACCGAATATTTTTAAAGGAAATCTATCATTTTTTAATAAAACCCGAAACCGAACCGAACCGAATACAATAAAAAACTCGATTGATACCTATTTTTATAAAACCGAAAGAACCGAACTGATTCATTCCGTCCTGAACCCGAACCGTTTACCGAAACGACCACCCCTAATAAGTACGGTGACAAAATGCTAGCTAGTCTCCTCATGCATGACCACGTGCGTCCACGTGTTTCTTCGTGTCGTTCTCCTCTTGCAACCTTGTATATGTATGTGTGTCAATATCAGGTCGGTCCCACAAATTTTGGTGGGCCTCTACAAAATTTTGATCAATTAATTTCTATAATAAAATTAATTAAAAAAAATAAAAAATCAAATATTATATTATTTTGAAAAAAACGTATAGAAATATGCTTAATTAAATATATAAATGAGTTAAATGCCTCACTTCTTGTGTTTTTATAGTGCATCTTGCTACTCATAAAAAATAACTGATTTTTTATTGTTAAAGATTTTTAATATTTCATAAATATTCTTATTGTTATTTATTGGTAATGGTTATAAACTATTTGAATTTATTTGATAAAGGTGAATTACTCATATTAAAACTGATTATTTCATTATTAAGAAATAATTTTAATACTTGTATATTATTAAAAAAATTAATTATTTTAAATAAGGGGTCATAAATTTTGCACCATGTTCCATTACACCACGTTACACGCTAACATACGGTTCCGCCGTGAATGTTGCGGTTCGGTTCTAAAAATCGACCTATACCGACCAAAAAGTATAGAATTTCTGAACTATTTAAAATTTTCAAAGATATTAAATTTAGAAAAAACAATTTTTTTTGGAATCGAACAGAATTTCTAAAAAATCTGAAAACTTGATTTTTTTTTAAAGATCTAATTTTTTTTTTTTAAAAACGAACTGAATCGAAATTGGAATCGAATCCAACCAAATATAATATAATAATCGATTGATATCTATTTTTTATAAAAACGAAAGAACCGAACCATTTCCGATTCGAACCGAATACCGAAATGTTCACCCTCATGATATATATATATATATATACACATGTACGTATGTATTAGTGAAAACATCAAGAACATAGGAACAGCATCATCGTGATCATCCCTCTTATCTCGTGTAGCTACCAATGGTTGGTCCTACCTAACTAGGAAGAATACACAAATACAAACCCCATTAAGAAAAACGACAAGAGTTGGACATGCATTACTATTTGTACAACCACTTTTGATATTCGCATTTAATTTAAAAACTTTCACCATGATCGATGATTTGAAATTACAGAAATCAGCTAGTGTTAACATTTTAAATCAAAATGGAGGAATTTATATTTTGGACAAAAAAAATCCAGTCTTGGATGATTAATCTTCAAGCATATGCATTTTAGACATCATTTTCAATTATTCATAAATATGTTTTTGTTTTATTATTCAGACATATATATATATATTCTTACATGTTATCAAACAAACCAAAACCAGTGCGTTCAAGCGCATATGACAACATCCCTTCAACTATCTCCTCGCGCAGAGTTCACGTGGGACGGTGGATACACTCACCATTAAAACCTTTTCTTCATTTTATGAATTTATTCAAATAAAATTATTGTTAGTATTATTACTGTGAACACCATTTATTACACATTACACAAATTCACAAAAATTAAAGTCTGCAACAAAAAATCTTACAGCAACATCACTTGCGCACACAAAACCTAAGTGCTTATCCATAGAAAACGGTAATAAAACTGCAGCAACCGACATCAGATTCACGTTCCAAACTTTGAACCAACGCATCAATAAAAAGACTTGAACCAAATAACCAGAAATTACAAGCGCCAGTATACTCTGTTTCTGTTTCCTTGTGGATTCTCAAATGTTGCTCGTGTTTCATCTATTAAGTTGCCATATCCGACGATGCTTTGGATTGAATTTGGATTTAGATATGCAAATATATACGGGTCACCCAACAGTTGGTGATCCAATGACCGAAAGGTGACAAAGTTATTCTCATAATCTTGGATTCGATTCTATTGGTGGGGAGGGGGTGTAATTTCTGGATCAAAAGGGTCCATATACAAAAACTGGTTACGGACCTGGAGTGGATGTAGTCGGGGCGAAGGTTTGGGTAACCATCCTGGTTATCAAATATATACAGGCCACTGAAACTGATTTTTTTTCTTCTTTTTTTTGGGTAAATAATATTGCTATTTTTTTTATTCGACTATATTTAAATAATTTACTTGGAACTTTAGATTTTAGAAGCAAGCTCTATGCGTATAAATACTTTCATATAATCATCAAGGAAAAACCCAGAAAAGATCATTCCGCAAAACGAAAAAGATCATCAGCTCCTGCATGGAAGAAAAAAAAAACCCTAACGTCCGTGGTCTAACAACAATGGACACTGTTGTCACTACTGTCCGTGGTCGGACAACAGTGGATAATATTAATAGGGCTTGTAGTAATAAAAAAAAAAAATCACGAACTGACTGGCCAACAAGGGAAATGGACTCACAGAATTGCAAGTCGTACTATTCCACAAAATTCTCGGTGGCTGGCAACAAAAAGGACTGTGACCCAGAAAAATTTGTAATTAGGGGCAACAATAAATTTTATAGTGACAAATTTAATTTTATAATGGGTCGTTTAATCATTTTTTAAAAATATTTATAAATTTTATAAAGATTTTTTTTTTAAAAAAAAACAATGCAATGTGGCTTGTGACTCCATTGCAAAATGAATAGGTCCGCCCCTGCTGCCGAGTATAAATGTAAACGGACGTAGGGGCAAACAAAGTTACGTGAATATCTCTCTCCAAACGAAGATTCAAACCCGAGTTGAAAAAGAGTTTTATTTTCTTCTTTATCGGTTGCACCAATCTTGTAATACGAAGTACTATTCTTTCATTTATCAGTTCAAATCATATGACATGGCATTATACAACAATTGACTACAAAAAGGATTCTCTTAATATGCAAACACCTTTTTTGAGTCAGAAAGATTATTAAGGCTTACCTGTTCTTCCATCTATCTATATCTCCCATCATCTATTTTTTTCTCGGGATTAAAAAAAAAAAGAAGATAAATCTATTTGAAAAGAAAAAAATGGAAAGCAAAAAAACTTTTATAAAAGCGTTTTCCTGTACTGATATATAATTATTTTAGTTCATATATTTTAATTTTACTCTGAACTTTTTAGGAATTCATATATATATATATATAATTTACATGTGATTTTCTCTAACATTTTACGTGGTTTAATGTTCCATTTTTTTTTCTGTCCTATTATAACCTTTGAATATAATATAAATATTTTACACTGTCCTTTGAGGAGATTGACGAAACGTAGTCTGCATTAATTCAGTTTTACATATATTAAAGACACGTGCGAATAATACACAACGGTTTTACAGTGTTTCATCATCGACGCTGAGAAACAAGAGATAAGCAACCAATCCCACGACAGGAACAAATCTAAGATACTTAACCAACTCCTTCTTGTTCTTCTTCTTCACGTTTCTCAGGTTATCCCCAATCAGCCATGGCTGAAAGATTGTGTAGAGACAGATATCCCATATGAACGCATACGCCAATCTCTCCGATCCCAAGTAACCAATCAGGTACTGCCATCTGTCCGTCACACCCCCGAAACCTCCGTCCGACCGGCCGTACAGACCCCAGAACGCTGATATCATACACACTGCAGCACCTGTCAGGCCGACTATGGCTGCCCCATTCGTCATGAGGTCCCCCAGCCGAGATCTTTTGCTCGGTTTGTCATCTGGGTCGGGGTCATTTAGCCGGATGGCCATGTACGGTATTAGAAACGCTGTTTCATCGCCAAGAATATCGGGTTAGATCTTTGATGGGAAAATGCCATTAGGGTGGGCACAGGTAGGTACTCCGAGTTTTGGATATCCTGACTCCGCCTCGGAGGTTTTTTGGTTTTAGGGGTATATCGGTAATTTTACATGAAATAGACCAAGTGTTATTGTAAATACGATGAAATAACAGGGATATAAGTGTAATTTCGCTCATATTCGGTTACCCCAGAGATGACCCGTCATAGTACGGAAAAACCCCAACCCCAACTCACGGTCCGAGTTTCTTGCCACATAGCACGCGTTTCCCGATCTCGGGCATGGCGAGTACCCGTGGTGGGAGTATACCCGAAACCCCGCGGGTCTCGGTAAGAACGCCCATCCCTGCTCTTCTTCAAAAAACCAAGTAAAAAGTTTCATGGAGTATGTACAGAGGGAAGTTACGTACTGTTTGTGAGGAACATCATGAGGCCCCACAAGATATCGAGAGAGCTTTTGTATCGATCTCTCTTCCCGTCTGTGTATATCAATGGCGCAAACATCAGCGTCCATGCCACCACGAAGTTGAATAACCCTTCAGACATCTGATGTTTCGCCACAGAAAAATCGAATCTTTCAGCATAAAAAAAAACTTTTTAAAAAAAATAAAATAAAATCTCACAATCTCTTACACGAGAGACAACATGGAAAAGCCTGTTTGAACTGTGGTGAATATACTTACTGGATGGAGAATGGGAGCTTCAAGAAAATGGACACCAGCTGCTCTGCAACAAAAAAAGCTCGTCAATGGTGGGATTAACGATGATCTATTGATAAAAAAAAAAGAGAAGAAGATTGAATTAAAACAATACCCGAATTTCCAAGAGGCAATACAAAGAAGAAATTCAAAGAAAGCCCCACCAGAGATTTCAATGTCTCCGAACTAATTGCCCAAACAGGATCTCCCTGTTACCAACAACGAAGAAAGATGGTTGTGAAAACGAGTGTGCACATGTAAATCCATACAATATACAAGTGCATACATACATATATGTATGTATGTATGTATGTATGTATATACTGGAGAATAGCAAAATGCAACCACAGAGAACGATTCATCAATTTTGAAATCTTTCACAGAATTCAGTAACAGAGGATCTTCAAACTTTGAAAATTCCCTTAAAATCCGATTTTGTTTTAAGAATATACACAGAACCGGAATCTATGGTTTTGATAAATCTAGGTTTCCCCCAATCAGATTAGCCAATTCGATTCTGAATCCACGAGTAAAAAACACACCCCATAAGTGCATAAACCAAACTATTGATGTGATTAAGACTCTAATCAGTACAGAAAAAAACTATAAAAAAAATTAAGGAGAAACCACGTACAGGGGCATAAGGAAGAAGAAAGAGCCAAAGTATATACACAGCTTCTACGGTCCACAGAAGATACCGTAGAACTCCCCGTAGGCTATCATCTTCTCCCTCCACCGCCTCCTCCGTCTCCGGCCTCCGACGAACCAGGCACTTCTCACTGTAACCGAGTCTCTCCTGTGTCCGTACATTGCAGCGATCTACTATGGGCCATGGTTTGCACCGATCGAAGGCTGAGATTTCAAAGCTCCGTCCAAAATGGCGGCAGCTTTGCGGCGGAAGGAGCGGGCGGTGACCGTGAAATCTCGCCGCCGGCGAAGTTACCAAAATCATCATCGTCCCTTCGTTATCCACTCGCTGGACGCTGTGATTCTTACGTGTCCTCTAGTTTTGCCACGAACGGTTTGTAAAACGACGTAGTTTTTAGGGTTCCGGCTTCACGTGGCCTAAGCCGGTCCAATTTAAAAAGAAATTGAACCGATCTCTCTACTGTTTGTCATGGTTCGGCTTACATTAAATTACTTTTTTGTTTAATGTAGAATAATAGTTTTTAAAGGGAGAATCGCCGTAAAATACCTATATTTTTTCTTGGTCTCAATTTAATATTTGTACTTTTTTAATTACTGAATAATATCTGTACAATTGGTTTTTCTCCAAATAAATCATATATTTTTAAATTATTGGTCAAAAAATACATACCATCAAATAACCGTCACGTAGACAAACGGAAATCCTATATGGTGGTGAAATTTCCAACCTCTCTCCTAATCATCGCACCATATCATCGCCACATCAAAAATTAAATAAAAAATAAATAAAAAATAAATTACTTAATAATAATAATTAATTAAATAAATAAAAATCATAAAATAAATAATAAATATATATATATACACATACATATATATATATACATATATGTATATATATACGTATATAAATATATACATATACATATATACATATATATACATACATATCAATACACATACATATATATATATATATTAATACATATATATATAAACGTACATATATATACATATACATTCGTATATATATACATATACATTATACATACACATATATATACATATATACATATGCATACATACACATATATATACATACATATATATACAACATATACATATACATATATATATATAAATACATATATATATACATACACACATATATATACCAATACATATATAAATAATATATATACATATACATGCTACATATATATACATACATATAAATATATAAATGTATATACATGTATATCTATATCCAACTCCAACATATATAAACATGTGTATATAATGTGTATGTGTATATGTGTATGTATATATATATTTTTATTATATATATATATATATATATATATTTATGTGTATGTATATATATATATTTATATATGGTATATATATGTGTGTTTATATGTATGTATATATGTATATATGTGTATGTATATATTTATATACGTCTGTATATATGCATATATATATATATATGTATGTGTATATATATATATATTTATTATTTATTTTATGAGTTTTATTTATTTATTTAATTATTATTATTAATTAATTATTAATTATTTATTTTTTATTTAATTTCTGACGTGGCGATGACATGGCGCGATGATTAAGAGAGAGGTTGAGAATTTCGCCGCTACGTAGAGTCTATGTGACTGTTATTTGACGGTAGGTATTTTTTGGCCAATAATTTAAAAGTATAGGATTTATTTAGAGAAAAACCAATTGTACAGATATTATTCAGTAATTAAAAAAGTAGAGGTATTAAATTGAGACTAGAGAAAAATACAGATATTTTACGGCGATTCTCCATAGTTTAAATAATTTAGCACAAATGATTCCACGCGCTTTGTCTGCGCACAGAATTTTCGAGTTCATCGATTGAGCTCACGCGCTTTTTGACGCGCCTGAAATCAACTGATGCTGTTCCAATATTTAAGTCTGTCAATGGCCCATAATAAGAGCCCAAAAAGCTCATATCAAAGGTTTCCGCCCATCCTTTGGGAGCACTGACTCAACCCCAATTTTTATATATATATTATATATATATATATATATATATATATATATATTACACGGGATATATCCAATCTATCATTTGACTGCTTCAATGACTTCTTAACATACCCTTAAAAATCCAAATTAAAAAATAAAATGATTGAATATTGAAAAAGACATATTAACCCTCACACAAATATATAAAAACGAAAAAGTACGCTGTCTGAATTTAAAATATAAAAAATAAACTATTTTATATTCTCTCTCCTACCGATAAAGTATTACATGTGAATTAAAAAAAAACTATTTTATCTTCTCTCTCCTAGCTCAACCCCACGATCTTCTTTCTCTCTCCTAATTCTCACTATCTCTTCTGTCTTTCTATCAAAATCGTCGATGTCTTATAGATTTAAATCTGATTTCTCTGCAGAATCTTCCTCTCTTTAACTCTCTTAAGACTCAAAACTCAAAGAAGAAGAAGAATCGAAGAAGACAACAAAAAATGACTTCGACATCAACCCAATATTCAACTTCATCGGCATCTTCGACCGAGACCAAAAACCGAATACGAATTGCAGAGTTAGACGAACATGTGGTAGGTTACTTCTTTTTTTTTGCGAGATTTGTTGGATTTTGGCAATATTTAATGTTGAATTGAAGTATTGGGGTTGAGATTTGACGGATAGAAACTTAGGGTATTGTTTTTTGAAATTTCTGAGATTTCAAACTTAAAGTTATGGATGTATGGGTCGATGTTTGGGTGAACAATAATATATTGATTTAGGTCACATAATTGTATAGTCACAAAGTGAAAATATCACAGTTTATAGGATGATTTAGCTCACGCATGGTCACTTGGTCACATGTTTTATGGTCACAAGGTATCATGTTCACATGGTCACATGGTACTATATTGACATGGTCACATGGTACCATATTGGCATGGTCACGTGGTACCATATTGGCATGGTCTCATGGTATCATATTCACATGGTCACATGGTACCATGTTCACATGGTCACATGGTGTCTTGATGACATGATCACATAGTCTGTTGGTGTCATGGTCACTTGGTTGAATATAATAACATAAAGTCACATCTATTTTCAGAAAATTAAGAGTATGATAAATAAAAAAACGTTTGAAAACGTTTGAAGAAGCACTTCTTTTTTATTTGGAGGAATTGACGTCGTCGAGTTCATGACTTGAAAATTCGTTCGAGAAAGTTTTCTAAGAAGAAGGGAAAAAGTCTGATAGATGAAAAATAAGTAGAAGACGAGTGAGCAGAAGAAGAACAAGAACAAGGACAAGATTAAGAAGAACAACAACTATATGTGATGATAATGTCACCAAAATGCGTGAGCAGCTGACAGCTGCCATATTTGTTAATGGAAGTGTTCAGAAGTAAAATCAAGAATTTATTTATGTCATGTACTTATTTCTTTTTGTTATGATTTTTTGTTTGTTTATTATAAATTTACAGAATTTTGTATTATGATATAATGTTTTATGTTTATTTTATATCTAAACATATGGGGTGAAAACTATTGATAGGTAAAAATTTTAGATTGAAAAATTTTGGAGGAAAAAAATTTTGGGTTGAAAAATTTTGGAGGGAAAAAAATTTAGGTAAAAAAATATTGGTTACTAAAAAATATGGATTGAAAATGTTGGATTCCACGTCAACCATTGGTTGACTTTTTTGTACATTTGGATTACACTAGACCTTCAAGCTGGAACCCACAATATTTCTTTACCCATGTCCGCTCCTTGCCTCTGGCTGATTCTTTCCGTTTGTTATTTGCCGTGAAATTTTTAATGCGAAAGAGGCGATTGGCGATTGTTTCTTCTCGCCCATCAAGGAACTGAATTCAGACATCTAAATTCGCAAGAATGAGGCTGACGCTCAGTCCACAAGGCACTGGGGATGGTCTTGTTCATGTATATGCATAACCATTAATATACACACACAAACACCTTCAGTGACCATTCACACAATTGAGAAAAGATTATATCACCTCGATAAGATTTTATTTTTAAAAAAAAAACGGACAAAAGGAAAAACATTAACGCACGAACATCATACTTTTTTAAAAAACAAAAAATCTACCCCACATCACATGAATGAATACTAACGAGTTGCACATTTGCAGATCTATAACATGCTTCTCCATGACTCACACCTAAATCTACTAGTGTGTCCTAAAAACTTAAATTTAACACACGAGGACAACACGACAGGACCCTTCATGTTGCAAAAGCATGATGGATAAAACAGGAATTAACACCCTGTGCACAAATTCATTCAAACTACCGACCAAGCCATTTTCCACATTACCGATCAAGCACTGCAGCCAAATTCTGGTCCCTAGTATTCCATATCAGACGTCCACCACTATAAATGCCCAAATATCTGCCCCTGACGTGCTTTATTTTTATCACGAAAGTATGCAGCTCCCTTAACTTCATAGAATTACAGAAGCAACGCATTTCGCCACAGGCTTGTGCAAGTGTTCCACAGTATCATGAAAATACATACTACTACAACAACATCACCTTAATCCCAATCTTATATTTGGGGTCAGCCACATGGATTCTCCATTCCCACTCATTCCGATTTTGGGTTAAGTTCCCCGATATTTATAATCGCTTCAAATCATTACTAATAACTTGTTTCCAAGTGAGCTTGGATCTACCACTAGCTCTCTTCCTCTCTCCTATTACTACCTTCTCTACTTTTCCAATTGAAATTACCCAAAAGATTGAAAGAAGCATATCTACCTAAGGAAAAAAAAGGATGCAGCTGCACAAAAGGTCATGCAAGACATAAAGCTTAAAAGTCTTACCAATCTTCCAAAAACCATAGGATGAAGCAGCCTAAAAGAAGTAAAGTCTCAATCAGCAAAATGAAACAGGAGGAGAGATGAAAAAGGAAACTACAGTGATAGTCAAAAGGCACACAGACATTAAGGAATCGCTATACCTGTATTTTTTTTTCCGGTGCCAGCTTCCCCTCCGAGCAAAACCTCCGGAATGACAATACAACATATCAGATGCAATGCAATTCATCAAATGCAAGAGTACTTGAAAGTAACAAATAAAACAAGTGGAAATATAGCAGCCACAGCGACCAGAGGAAAAGAAACCGGTGAAGAAGAACTATACTTCAGAAATTGTTGGAAAACTTTAAAAAAAAAGGGGGGACACAGGCAAAACATGGACAATGAAATGGAAACTAACTTTAACACCACAGTAACATTTTTGTCCACAGCCTAATCCAGACAGATACAGCTGCAAAATGATCATCAAATCATTTTGCATAACTTCCCAATAAACAACCATTGTACCTTCTCCCGCGTGCCTTTAAAGCATTGAAAGACTTTAGGACTGTCTCTAAGTCTTGGCATATGTCCTGAATGGAAAACAGCATCAGGTCCTCCAGGAGTAAAAAAGAGAATTAAGCAAATTCAATCCACATAAAAGACTCAAGCTTCCGGTGAAAATAATAAAATATCAAAAAACTGAAAAAGCTGCTGGATCAGAAATCATGAATGTCTCTCCTTATTCAGATGAAAACACAAACTTCTACAATGACCATAATTGATGATGTTTACAGCAGTAAAAAGAAATGAAAAGAAAAGAAAATGCCTTTGGGCAGGTTGTCTTACAATAGAACCAGTAAATTCCACTGAGTATCGCCAGTTATGAGAACTCCTCCCAAACATCATCCCCTTTCACCCCCAATTGTGGGCATTGTAATCAAAGCTCTCAGGCAGCAGAGAGAAGATAGAGACAATCCAAAGATTAGAGTCTTGATTACGATTAATATTATTAAGATGTAATGTACAGATATCTAGGGCAACAGCATTTCTCGACTAAAAAAAAATCAGCAACATGGTTCACTTGCCCGTGATGAATGGGTGAGCTAATGCCTGTGACACTGTCAGTCTCCTCTCAGGATCAAGGATGAAGATTTTGTCCAAGAGATCCTTAAACTGAGCTAACATCTTAGGATCCTCGCCAGCATAGCCTTTAATAATCGAACCAATATCTTTTGGTTTTACGTTTACAATCATTCTCTTTATAGTCTGAAAAAGAAAAGGTCGATTGATCACTCACCCTCCATTTGACAATAATTCAAAATTGACAAATTCAGAAAACAGCAAGGAATGAATCGGTACCTTCCCAGTAACAGTGTCCTCTTCTGTAGCATGAAAGTTCAAGTCCTGATCAAAGTGCTGCTCCGTAAATGCTCCCTGTTAAGAAAAGAATACAGGCATCAAACCAACAGAAAAGTTTGTGTTCACGCGACGAGAACCTAATCTTCATCTTTCAATCAGAAAAGCCTAATATAACCAGTAAGAAGGCTTTCATTAGAAAAGGAATCGAATCCAAGATGAATATATTAAAACGCCATTCATTTGTATAGCTAACCTTGCGAAGCATCTTTTTTGGGAAGGGACCTTTCAGTTCCATGTGAAGGCGTAACATATCGTTGTTTGTAGGACCAGGGAAGAGAACTTTGCCACTGTAAAGCTCATATAAACAGCAACCAACGGACCAAATATCTAGAGGGTGATCATAGGTAAGTCCAAGAACTGCACCAACAAAAAAGACAGACGTGCTTCAATAACATATGCAACAATCAATAAAAAAATATTCACCAATAATCCAAACAGTCAATAACCAGAAGAGCAACACTTACTAATTTCAGGAGCACGGTAAAAGCGGCTGACGAGATATGGAGTAACTTCGTTTTTGCCAGCAAACATCGCATTACCAAAGTCACAGAGCTTTAACACATTTTTTCCTTCATTCACCTGCGCAATCAAGGAATAATTAGATGTCAGAAGGTGTGCATCAAACAGAAGAAAAATCACAGAAAAATATAACCTACCAGCATGTTGTCAGGTTTTATATCACAGTGGAGAACCCCACAATTCCTCAGATGTTTAAGAGCAATGAATAATTGCTTGGCATACACTCTAACAGCGGATAGTTTAAGACCAATGTTGCGACCAAACTTCTTCAAAACCTCACGAAGATTCAAATGGAGAGACTCGAACACTAAGCAAAGGTGATTCCTGTACTTAAAGCTTGAAAGAAAACGAACACAGTGCCGCTTGTTCTCTGGATCAGCCCCAACTAGCTTCTTCAATATCTGGACCTCAGTCTGACCAGCTTTATGCCTAGACAAAATGTGAGTCCATGACCCACAAAAGCATAAAGACAATAAATAAAAAATACATTATGAGAATTTTGAAGAATTAGCCAAGGCCAGATGAATGCACCACCTACATTGTCTCGTTATTGCGGATGATTTTTATAGCCACTTCTTCAGGTTCACCTGGCCCGGCTTTCAAATCTTTTGCACGGACGACAGTAGAGAAAACACCTTTTCCATGAGTAGCCATAACTTCATATCTACCATCAAGTAGCTCACCAAATTGATAGCCTACAAATGGAAACAAGACACGTTACTTCCAAGCTGGAAACCACAACATGGGCTTTTGGAGTTAGAAAAATGAAAAAACACTTGGCAAATGCAAGAGTAGAATGGAGATACAGGCCAAATTATTCTTATAGAGATTGAAATATAAACAAACGAGTCTAGGTGGTCCCACACATATACTTACTGTAATAACCCTCTGCATCATCCCAGTTATCATGAAGCCCACTCCTTACAATAGGAAGACCATCACCTTTGGCCTAAAGAATGAAAATATTATGAGAAAATAAGGGGAAAAGAATATTAGTATGCAAACACACAGAAATCTTACTTCCAAGGGACAAGGATTATCCACGAGCACTCGAGAATGGAGAATTTAAAGACAGTCCAACTAGAACTTTCGTAAGCATAGTAGCACAAGTAACTTGAATGCGAACAGGAAACAAAAGAAAAAAGGTCCCTATCATGGTAAAAGTAAAACTCGGTAGGGAGCCAAAAGATATCAATTTGCAGATTATAAGATAGAATATCTGTACCCACAACAGGGTCAGAAGATGCCAAGAAATCAAACAGAATACATACCAATTTCCGGTTGCCAGCAGGAGAGTCCCCAAAAATATCATCATGAAAAATGTCAGCTGATCTTTCGCTCTGGACATATATCATCACATAAGCACCCAGAAACATTAAATAGAAAAAGGCAGTATAAACACAAAAACAAGAAATTACTCACAACCAAACATGACCCGGCATGTCAAGAAACAGTCAAGGTTTCTTATGCTAACGCACCTTTGGGGTACCTTCCCCAAGCCCAGCAGGAGCTAGTGTCCTCTCGGACTCCGGTATAAAATGCGATGGAGGTGACCGCTCAGCTGCCAATGATTGTTTAACAACATCACCACCAACAATATCAATGTCAGTAACATCTTCAGCTTGACCAATATCAGCTGCCGCAACATCTACGGAAGCGACGGGCTCTGGAGCATCACTTTCTTGGAAAGAGTTCAGCACAACACTAGAGGGCTTATTAACAGTGCCAGCAAGCTCAGAATCTGATCAGGAAAATATTTGTATCAATGAGAGGGAAGAGGAGTAAGGTGGGTCTTGGGGGGACGCAATCCATCAGATTTACAAAATCTAATGAAACCTAGACGCAGTTTTGTATGTAAGATCCATGCTATTGATATGAACCTTGTCCCTAGCATGCATAGTCAAAAGGAACTTTATTCGCTACGAAGTTCTACTAACTGACGGTTTTGATACACAATATGTGATTGACACAAACAGAGGCAATTACCACTTAAGAAGCTTGCGTAACACACACACACATACACCAGAAGAAAAAGCGAAAAACTCAAGGAATGTATTGCAACAACTACAAATACAAACTAATAAAAAGGAGCATTTGGAGGAACGTGACAACAAAAAGATCATGACTCCTACATAACCGCAAGGACCCATTTTAATTCACGCCCAAGCTGTCCTAAATAGTGATCAGTACAAAAGATTGAGATTACCTTTGCCCATATCCTGTGCAGAAAAATTACTTTTCTGCTCTGTCTGCTTCTTATATTTCTCGAGTATTGCTTGCCTTCTTTTCCTACTCTCCTCCTTGATTCTATTAAGCTCTTCCTCTTCTTGATCTGGAAGTTCCCAAGCACCTCCTTCTCCTTCCTCATTATCATCTTGCTCATTCTCGTATCTGGACCTGTTTGTAATATAGATAAGATACTCAAACCAAGTTAAATGATAATACTAGAAGGAAAAAGACTTCACAACCAAAACATTCTCGATAGAAGGCTTTCAGTTGAATAATACCTTCCACCAGTGCCTCTAGTTTCTTCTAACTTCTCACCCCTAGAAGTGTGGGCCTTCACAGAATTCGACCTTATTGTTTCTAAGTCATCTTCTGCACTATGCCTTGAGTACCTAGACTGCTTATGCTTTGAATCATCGTAGCCATCACCCAGACTTCTATGCTTCTCCCTTTCAGTCTGGAATTCCTTGCCTTTGTCTCTATCTTTATCACTTCGTCTCTCCCTCTCTCGACTACTATACCTGGTTCTACCCCTATGCTTATCTCTTTCATTGTCTCTATCCCTATCTCTATCTCGTATATGATCTATTTCCCTCTCCCGCCTCCTATCTCTATCCATGCTGCGCTCTCGCTCTTTTCTTCTTTCATATTCAGCATCTATCTCCCTTCTCTTCTCACGTTCTCTTTCCTGA
>NW_010967498.1:716110-718930 GCF_000463585.1 Tarenaya hassleriana | reverse complement strand
TTCCCTACTTCTCTCTCTTTCCAAGACCTCCCGACTGTAATGTCTATCATCTTCCCCATATCTTCCATGTCGATAATACCATTCTTCATTCCTACCTAAACCAACGAAATCATGTTGATGATCCCTAACACTTCGTGATCTTGGTATTTCCCTCTCACGATCATGGGACCTCGATCTACTACGAGCACGAACCTCGCTAGAGTATCTGCTGTTTGAAGGCGAGCAGGTAATACTCTTGGGCTTTTCTTCAGAACTTCCTGAGGAAAATGAGCTCCTGGCATTGCCCAACTGACTCTGAACAAGCTCCTCTTTATAGTTATTACCATAACTTTTCTTACCACTTCTCTCTGAATTATGTCCAGAAATACCATTATAGATGCCTTCTTTGCCTTGATGTACCTTTTTTCCACTATTCTGGTCATCTACAACTGTCGACGCAGGAAGACTATCTTCACGGACAGGCTGCAAGCACTACCAAAATAAATTAGAACAGAAACCCGACGTGAAACATCTGGGATAAAATGCAGAGACATGACGATTCTAGAAAAAAAATAGAAAAACAAGTAATATCTATATGAAAGAGAATTTTAAACGTGTAACCAGCTCTTACAAATCAAAGGAAAGCCATCAGTCTCCATCGAAACGCCTAGTGCAACTGCGTTTGCATTTCACTCATGTTCTTGCAGTGCAAGCACGTTCTTACATATGCATGAGACACAGGTTATCTAAAAAGGCTCTCACAGACCAAAAAATTTATCATAAACTGCAAAAAGAAAACTTAACAAAAAGGGCTTATATTCCGTTTAGTGACTGAGAATGTGGCATAGGTTAACTTCAAAAAAGTTTCAAACTTCTTCCAGTTTCCGAAAACCAAAATCTAACCTTCTTATCTCAGCATCCAAACAGATATTAAGCCAACAACTTCGATAGTAAAAGGGCGATTAGAACAGACCGGATTATCTTCCCGAAAACGGTCGGATTTGATTTCTCCAGACTCTCCGTCAGAATCTGATCTCTTCTTCAAAATCTCACCAGGAACCTCTTCTTCTAGAATCTCTCCCTCCTCCACATCATCGTCGCCGCCGTTACTCACCGCAGCAGGAACCACCGGATGAGGAGAATCAGACGTCACCAAAGCAACTGTTTCATCTCCGCTATGTTCGATTTCCTCGTCGCGCTTCTTATCACGGCGATGACGGTGGTGGTGCTTGTGATTGCGATGCTTGCGCCGCTTCGAAGATTTATCCTCCTCAGGTGAGGAAGAAGAAGAAGGAGAACGGCGGTGCTTGCGGTGGTGAGATTCGCTCTGCTTGCCGCTCGCCATCGAAGATCGTCGAAGCAAAATTAGGGTTAGGGTTGGGGGAGAATGTTGATGCTCTCTCTCTCGCCGAGCCTTTCAATAATTTTCCCTTTCCCTACAAAAAGTATTTTCTGTTTTCAATATAATCCAAAAGAAATTTTATTTTCTAATTTCATTTCGTTTTGACATTTTCCAATTTTGCCCCTATCTGCTTCCACGTGCCATTGGACCGCGTCACCATCACGCATGATTCAGCCCAGCGGCCTTTGCTCTTTTTTTAAAAAAATCCGACCATATAATAAAATTGTTTTTATACAAAAACAATTAACTTCCTCGTTCAGGAAAATTGTGAATTTAAAATTTATAATAAACATAGTTCATTGCAAACTCAAATTAAGAAAAATAAACCGATAAATTGACCAATGAATAAAACTAACGCGTGCTAATTTAGTTAAAACCCACAAATTTGGATTTAGGAATTGTGGAATTAAATTTTGGAAACAGTATGGTGGTTAATCATATTATATAATGCTTTTTGGAAATGAAATTAACATATTATGAAATGGGTTGAATTTTATGTGAATATGAACCAAATTCAGTTGGGCAGCTTAACCAACTCCAACTCCAACTCCAACCTCGTCTTCTCCGCCATTTCCCTCTTCCTAACTCTTCAATCTCTCTCTCTCTCTCTCTCGACTCCATTCTCTCCCATCTCTCTCTCTCTCTCTTTCTTTCTCTCTTTGCTACACACACGGAGTCAGTCACTCCACGAGAAACAACAATGGCCGCGGCTTACTCTTCGTTCCTATCGACGCCTTCTCTCTCCAGCTCCAAATCCACCATCTCCTTCTCCTCTTCCGTCTCCGCTTCCCCACTCCCATGCCTCCGCCGCGTCGTCTTCTGCTCACCATCTCCGGCATCTTCCCGCCGTAGAATCATGACCGTTCAATCGAAGATCAGGGAGATCTTCATGCCCGCTCTCTCTTCCACCATGACTGAGGGTAAGATCGTTTCATGGATCAAATCCGAAGGCGAGAAGCTCGCTAAGGGAGAGAGTGTCGTCGTTGTCGAATCCGATAAAGCCGACATGGATGTGGAGACCTTCTACGACGGATATCTCGCCGCCATTGTCGTCAGCGAGGGTGAGACCGCTCTGGTCGGAGCTCCGATCGGATTGCTGGCGGAGACAGAGGCCGAGATTGAGGAGGCTAAAGCGAAGGCCGCTTCGAAATCATCCTCCTCCGCTGCTCCTGCCGTCGCTCCCTCTCCTCACCCGGCGACTTCCTCTCCCGCTCCGGCTATCTCTCAGCCCGCTCCGGCGGCTTCGGTGGTTCCGGATGGACCCAGGAAGACGGTTGCGACGCCGTTTGCGAAGAAGCTCGCAAAGCAGCACAAGGTGGATATCGGATCCATTGTAGGGACGGGACCGTACGGAAGGATTACCCCTGCTGACGTGGAGGCCGCTGCGGGAATCGCTCCATCGAAGCCCACCGCGAACCCCGTCGTGGCGGCTCCCCCCC